>NC_057394.1:55476282-55776282 GCF_019320065.1 Cervus canadensis
GCTATGGTTTTTCCTGTGGTCATGTATGGATATGAGAATTGGACTGTGAAGAAAGCTGAGCGCTGAAGAATTGATGCTTTTGAACTATGGTGTTGGAGAAGACACTTGAGAGTCCCTTGGACTGCAAGGAGATCCAACCAGTCCATCTTAAAGGCGATCAGTCCTGGGTGTTCATTGGAAGGACTGATGTTGAAGCTGAAACTCCAATACTTTGGCTACCTCATGCGAAGAGTTGACTCATTGGAAAAGACACTGACGCTGGGAGGGATTGGGGGCAGGAGGAGAAGGGGACGACAGAAGATGAGACGGCTGGATGGCATCACCGACTCGATGGACATGAGTTTGAGTAAACTCCAGGAGTTGGTGATGGACAGGGAGGCCTGGCGTGCTGCGATTCATGGGGTCACAAAGAGTCAGAAACGACTGAGCAACTGAACTGAACTGAACTGAACTGAAAACAATATATTCTTGTTGTTCAGTCTGTGAGTCATGTCTGACTCTTTGCAACCCATCTCCCAGAGTTTGTGCAAACTCATGTCCATTATGTTGGTGATGCCTTCCAATAATCTCATCCTCTGTTGTCCCATTCTCTTCCTGCCCCCAATCTTTCCCAGCATCAGGGTCTTTTCTAAAGAGCTGGCTCTTCATGTCAAGTAGCCAAAGTATTGGAGTTTCAGAATCAGTACTTCCAGTGAATATTCAGGTTGATTTCTTTTAGGATTGACTGGCTTCATATCCTTACTGTCCAGGGGACTCTCAAGAGTCTTCCCTAGCATCACTATTTGAAAGCATCAATTATTTGGCACTCAGCCTTCTTTAGGGTCCAATTCTCACATCCGTACATGGCTAGTGGAAAAACCATAGCTTTGACTATATGGACCTTTGAAGGCAAAGTGATGTCTGGTTTTTTTGTTTGTTTGTTTGTTTGTTTCAATAATGTCTGGGATTGTCATAGCTCTTCTTCCAAAGAGCAAGTGTCTTTTAATTTTGTGACTTCAGTCACCATATGCGGTGATTTTGGAGGCCAATAAAATAAGATGTGACACTGTTTCCACTTTTCCCCTTCTGTTTTTTCCATGAAGTGATGAAACTGGATGCCGTGAACTTCATTTTTTGAATGCTGAATTTTAAGCCAGATTTTTCATTCTCCTCTTTCACCTTCACCAAAAGGCTCTTTTGTTCCTCTTCACTTTTTACCATTAAAATGGTATCATCTGCATATCTGAAGTTGTTGATATTTCTCCCAGCAATGATTCCAGGACTCCAGTTTGTGAGTTATCCAGCTCAGCATTTTACATGATGTACTTTGTATATAAGTTAAATAAGCACAGTGACAATATACAGCCTAGACATACTCTCTTCCTAATTTTGAACCAGTCTTTTGTCCCATGTCTGTTTCCAACTGATGCTTTTTGACCCGCATACAGGTTTCTCAGAAGGCAGGTAATGAGGTTTGGTAATCTCATCTCTTCAAGAAAATGATACTGTTTTTTGTGATCCACACAGTCAAAGTCTTTAACATGGTTAATGAAGTAATTGTCTTTCTGGAATTACCTTGCATTTTCTATGATCCAATGGATGTTGGCAATTTGATCTCTGGTTCCTCTGCCTTTTCGAAATCCAGCTTGTACATCTGGAAGTATTCAGTTTACCTACTGCTGAAGACTAGTTTGAAGGATTTTGAGCATAATCGTACTACTGTGTGAAATGAGTGCAACTGTACCGTAATTTGAAGATTCGTTGGCATTGCCTTTCTTTGAGATTGGAAGGAAAACTGACCTTTTCCAGTCCGGTGGTTACTGCTGAGTTTTCCAAATTTGCTGACATATTGATTGTAGCACATTAACAGCATCATCTTTTAAGATTCAAAATAGCTCAGCTGGAATTCCATCACTTCCATTAGCTTTATTATTAGCTTTATTCATAGAAACACTTCTTAAGGCCCACTTGACTTCACACTCCAGGATGTCTGGCTCTAGGTGAGTGACCACACCATCATGAGAGCTTTTTTGTACAGTTCTTCTCTGTATTCTTGCCATCTATTCTTAATCTCTTCTGCTTCTGTTAGTTCCTTGCTGATTTGTCCTTTATCATGCCTTTATCTTTGCATGAAATGTTATCTTGGTATCTCCAATTTTCTTAAAGACACCTTTAGTCTTTCCTATTCTATTGTTTCCTTCTATTTCTTTGCATTGTTTACTTAAGAAGGCTTTCTTATCTCTCTTTGCTATTCTCTGGAGCTCTGCATTCAGTTGGGTATATCTTTCCCTTTCTCCTTTGCCTTTAGCTTCTCTTCTTTTCTCAGCTATTTATAAGGCCTCCTCAGATAACCAGTTGCCTTCTTGGATTTCTTTTTCATAGGAATGGTTTTGGTCATCACCTCCTATACAATGTTACAAACCTCAGGCCATAGTTCTTCAAGCACTCTGTCTACTATATCTAGCACCTTGAATCTATTCATCACCTTCACTGTTTAATCATAAGGGATTTGATTTAGGTCATACCTGAATGGCCTAGTGGTTTTCCCAACTTTCTTCAATTTTGAGCCTGCATTTTGCAATAAGAGTTCAAGAGCTGAGTCACAGTGAGTTCTTGGTCTTGTTTTTGCTGACTATATAGAGCTTCTCCTTCTTTGGCTGCAAATAATATAATCAATCTGATTTTGGCAATGATCATCTTGTGATGTCCATATGTAGAGTGATCTCTTGTGTGTTGGTGCAAGAGAATGTTTGCTATGACCAATGCTTTCTCTTGGTAGAAAGAGAAAGCTCTGTTAGCCTTTGCCCTGATTCATTTTGTACTCCAAGGCCAATCTTGTTTGTTAATCCAGGTATCTCTTGACTTCCTACTTTCATTCTAGTTCTCTATCATGGAAAGGACATCTTTTTTTTTTTTTTTTTTTTTTTTTTTTTATGTTAGTTCTAGGAGTTCTTGTAGATCTTCATAGAATTGTTCAACTTCATCTTCTTCAGCATTAATAGTTGGGGGCATAGACTTGGACTACTGTGATGCTGAATAGTTTGCCTTGGAAACAAGCCAAAATCATTCTGTCATTTTTGAGACTGCACCAAATTGGACTCTTTTTAAAAAAACAAACAAACAAAAAAAAACTCTGAATGCTACTCCATTCCTTCTAAGAGATTCTTGCCCACAGTAGTAGATATTATGATCATCTAACTTAAATTAGCCCACTCCAGTCCATTTTAGTTCACTGTGTACTATATAGTTATATGCAAATAGTAAATACATAAATATAAAGAAATTATAATACTCAGAGACACACACCTTAGAGACATTATGTTAAGGCAAAGAAATTCATCCCTCATGATTATGACATACAGCTCTCATGGTAAATTGATACCAAAACTGTAAATACAGCCACATAATAAATTAAATACTTAGAAACCAAAATTCCAAATTTTGGAATTTTGAATTCAAAATTTTACAGTGAATGTCTATGTGATACTTACTAGAATATCAATGATATAGGATTTTGTTAATGTTGGAATTCACATTTGTCACTTTTTCATATATATCATGAGTTTGAAAGAAATATATTTTGTTCAGAATCAGAAATACCTATATTGAAACTAAATTGTAATATTGTAATATGGTTATGATCATTACACACCATTGTGATTATATTTCTATAAAATAATATGTACTTTGTAGCATCTATACAATTATAATAAAGTGTGCAGTTACTTAGGCCATTTTCTAAACAGAATCATATTAAGGAAAATTATTTTCAAAGCCACAGTTACTCCTTCACTGTTCTTAATCTGACATCATTATATGATTGTGGAGATTGACCAACCTCAGTAGACACTGGGAGTTCAGTCCCAAATTTTCATGAATTACTACACAGCTCCTAGCCTTCCCTGGAAGGTAAAGGACATATGAAGTGTTTAGTGTTTTCCCATCTCCTAGAAGCCTTATTCAGGCCTGGAGAATTCCATGGACTGTACTGTCCATGGGGTCATCAAGAGCTGGACACGGCTTAGTGACTCTCACTCTCACTTTCACTTTCTGAAGCCTTATAGCTGGCTATAGGTAATTTTCAGTGCTGTCAAGAGCAATCTTCTCTTCCAACTCATTTGGCTAAAGTCTGACTGTGGTGTGATGAGAGAGCTACTGCATTCCCTTGAGGCACTGTCAGGAACCTTGCTGACAAAGGTATGATCTTATTTCTTAGGACAGGCCCATAGAACACCATCTTCTAATGTATGGTTTTAAGAACACTATCTTCTAATGTATGGTTTTAAGGGGTCTGAATTTTTCTTAGTAATTATGTATATCTAATAAAATATTTCCTTTAGAAAGTCCAGTTTGTTTGGATTGGAAAGTATTCTGTAATTTTTTAGCTACATGAAACTAAGAAAATGATTTAAATGCCATGTGTTTTTTACTTTTGTTTTTTCATACAAAAAATATGTGGAATAATACTAGTGTTATGAATCAACATATGAAAATTTCTTTGGATATTGCAATACAGTAAAAACAGCTATTCAATTATTACTTATTGACATAAATATTGACATGAATGCATGTACTGTATGTGTGTTAAATATATATAGTAATAAAACATACAGGTGTATAAATAACATGATATATGTATTATTTATATATGATAATAGTGGTGGTGGTGGTTTAGTCGCTCAGTTGTGTCCGATTCCTGTGACCCCACGGGTTGTAGCCTGTCAGGCTCCTCTGTCCATGCGATTCTCCAGGCAAGAATACTGGAGTGGATTGCCAATTCCTTCTCCAATATATGATAGTACTGGGTAATAAATGATATGAAGATCAGTTTATGAGAATGTCAGGTAGTTTAGTACAACAAATTGGGACAAATCTGTATTTATAGGAGTTTGATAGCAATCCTATGACACTGTGGTCCAAGAACAGAACTCCAATTCCTGGTAAAAAATCAGCAAATCCAAGCCAAGGCATGGTCCTGGAGTGGAAGGAATACTAGACAGGAGCCCAGGTCATGAACTAAAACATGGAGATGGAGAGAACCCTGTTGAAGACTAACCTAGCACTGTGCCATTAGAGTACACTTAGTGAAATTTGGGCTAGAAAAACAGGAAAGCATGCATTCTTTAAATGTTCTTCTAATGCTGTGAAAGGTTTCCCAGGTGACACAGTGGTAAAGAATTCATCTGCCAGTGCAGGAGATGCAAGAGACTTGGGTTTGATCCATGGGTTGAGAATATCTCCTGGAGAAGGAGATGTGAATCGATGCCAATATTCTTGCTGGGATAATTCTATGGACAGAGGAACCTGGTGGGATACAGTCCATGGGATTGTGAAGAGCTGCACCTGAGTGAGCAACTAAGTGCACATACACAGACACACACGCACACACACGCAATGTTGTGAATAACTGGTGACTCTACAGACGGAATAAACTCTTAGTAAGGATCTTGAGACTCTACTTCTAGGGAAAAACACTTACCATTCTGGCCAAGAAATTGAAGAGGTAATCAAGCAAGCTGACTAAATTGGATTCCGTGTGAGAAGAAAGTCTTCCAAAAATGAATTTCCTTCCATAAGGATTTTTTGAGCTATAAATGCAAGTAATTCACCACTTTTTACTTATATTTCTAATGTATTAAAAGATATCTGGATAGATGTCCATGATGGATTAATAGACAAAGAAGTTGTGGTGAATATATAAAATGGACTAGTATTCAGCCATAAAAGGGAACTCATTTGAGTCATTCTAGTGAGGTGGATGAACCTGGGGCCCTTTATACAGAGTGAAGTAAGTCAGAAAGAGAAAAACAAACATAGTATGATATATTAATGGTATATATGGAATCTAGAAAAATGGTCCTGATGAACCTATTTGCAGGACAAGGATAGAGACGTAGACATAGAGAACAGACTTTGGACAGCAGGGGAAGGAGAGGGTGGGACCAATTGGGAGAGTAGAATTGAAATGCATGCATTACCGTATTAAAAATAGATAGCTACTGAGCAGTTGCTATATAACACAGAGAGTTCAACGTGGTAACATAGGGAAATGGGGGCGGGTGGGGGCTGGCCGTGAGGTTCAAGCCAGACGTGACATAAGTATGCTTATGACTGACTCACATTGTCATATGGAAGACGACAACACGTATTACAAAGCAATCATCCTCCAGTTAAAAATAAATTTGGGAAATATTTTAAAAAAGATATTTGCAAACCTAATTCAGACTTTCTGCACAAACACACACTCACACACACACACAAACACACACACAGTCGTCTCTTCTGTATTAGACATCAGGGTCAGTGTCATTAAATTAAATTCTACTATGAGAATCAAATTATACTTAAAATTTGTTCCTAATATAGATGAAATAACTTTAAATGTCTTTCATTCTGTAGTAACATGATGTTCTTTGCAAATAGCTCCCTACATAGAATGCAGAATTTAGCAAAGAAACTTGTACTTCAGGCTTCTTTATGTGACTGAATTATTAACATGATGAGTGATGCATTTAGAAAGAAACTATATGCAAGCTTTATGGAAATATTTTTAAAGTTATGAAATGTTAAATGCTTTTAACAAATTTGTAAGTGTCACATCTAATTTAAAATATAATTTCAATTAAATGCTTTATTAAGGGCCCATGAGCATTGAATTATAATAATAAGTATTCTGTATATACTTTGATTCAAGGAATTATAAGTACTTGAAATGCTGGGTTTTATTTTCCAGTCTTCTCTAGGGACTACAAGAGAGGTTTACATGTAAGGAAAATCTTTTCCATTCCCCTTGCCCCAGGGTTCTGTCTGCCAGAGTGATTTACTTTGTGCAGCTATAACTGTATGTGTAGAATAAAATTTATTACAAATCTCTAAATTCAAAATGGATGTTTATGGGATACTGAAGTAATAGCTCATATACAGCATCTTCATGAATGGAGCAAATGTATGAGAAAATAGATCATTTAAATTTTTTAAGATTTTAATTCCCCAGTATAACAGGTCTAATGTGAGAGTGTCCATAAATATGCCTTTATAGGATATTTGGTTCACAAATAAAGTTACAATATATTTTCTCAAAAAAATTGCTCATATAAACATGTCAGACTTAAAAGAAGTTTGGTCAAAGGTTGTCAAGATATAGTAGGAAACAATAGTTTTGGAGGCAGTGGAATTGAGTTAATTTTATAATTCTGCCTTTTTAAAGCAATGCAACATTGGATAAGGAGGTATTTAAATCTTAGTTTATTTCTTTATGAAATGGGAAAGAGTAATTCAACTGCTATTATTATTGCAATTGTTATAATTATAATCCATTCCAGTTTTAGAGAGCTTACCTAAGCAGTGGCCAATGACAGGTTTAGATAATGTTTTTAATCCCATAGCTTCAAATACCTGTGCCAAATCGGGACTATTGCTAAGCCTGAGAATCCCAGGTGGGGATTCAGTTGTTTCACGCCACAGATTTGTTCCAATGCTGTAAGATTTAAAGCCACTTGGATAAATGACAAAAACAAGAAACTTCTAATAAACAAACAATTTTCCCATGGAACATTGGATTTTTAATCATTGGATCAAGAAAAAGAGCATTCCTCCTATTTCATTAGCATAGAAGTGATAGATCTTTGGCGTAGTGCCTCTTGAATAGACTGTGATGTGATCTGAAGAGACAATGTGAAAATGCCTAAGCTTGGATATAATTACTTTGTAATTTTGCTTTCCAAAACTGAGCCACAAGTGGAACTTCTGTTATCATCAACCCAGGAGGGTCTTGCTCACTTATGCATATTGCAGTGTGCTTAAATGTCAGCTTCTGTGGATGCCATTTGCTGAATGTATCAAGTTTAACAGAGTAGCTACATGAAAGGGAGTTAAATATTTGGCTCTCCACTGGATTTTGATACCTTTAGAAAAGCATAGCATGATGTGAATCAGATCTCAGGCCAACAGGAGAAAAGCTGGGACTGTGTGCAGTGACAACAATGTCCCAGTGTGCCATCTGCAAGTGGTTCAGTTGTTCTAAAATGGAGCTAAATTCAGATAAAATAACAAAAATTATAAATCCATATTTGAATGATTTAACCTGAATACATATGTAAAAAATACAGATTAATGTTTTTTCAAAATAAAAAAAATCATAATATCTAGATTAATAGGTAAAGTGAATTAAATTGTTGTTATTCATAAATTTTATTTAATAACAGTGGAATTAATGCACACTATTAATTTACAAGTAGTAAAGTTGTTTAAAAATTGGCCAGTAATCATGGGAAGAGGGCAACGTGTTACAGGGGAATAAACCTAGAAATGGAATAAAGTTTTAGCAAAGAGACTGGACAAATATGGAGGAAATTTACCAGATAAATATTATCTTTGATTTCCATAACGTTACGAGGAAGAATTGGAGTTATCTATGGCTCTGTAGCAAACTACTCCAACACATAGGGGTTTAAAGCAATGATATATTATTTCTTTTGATTCTATCAATCAGTTGCCTAAATGATTCTTTTGCTGGTCTTGCCTAAACTTACTCACACACTTAAGGTTATCTAGTGACGAAGCTGGGGTGGCATGATTTGGTGGAGTACCTGGGTTTCTCTCCACGTATTATTTTATCCTTGTCTTCTAAATAATCTGAAGGTCTCCAGTTTCCAGAATGTGAGAACAAAAACTGCAAGTCCTCCTGAGAATGAGCCTCAGAAGTCTCATGGCATTATCATTAGTGCTGCAGAGCAAATTGCAACATCAAATGAGAGGATGTGGAAACTGCCTTTTCTTCTTAATGGAAGTATACATAGTACCAAAGATTTTGTGGCCATATTTAATCTAGCAGAGGATTTAGATGGTCAGATTATTGACTTTTGGACTCTGTGGAAGAAGGCGAGGGTGGGATGATTTGAGAGCGTAGCACTGAAGCATGTATATTACCATTTGTGAAACAGATCACCAGTCCAGGTTCAATGCATGAGACAGGGTGCTCAGGGCTGGTACACTGGGATGACCCTGAGGGATGGGATGGGGATGGAGGAGCAGGGGGGTTTCAGGATGGGGACACATGTACACCCATGGCTAATCCATGTCAATGTATGGCAAAAACCACCACAATACTGTAAAGTAATTAGCTCCAATTAAAATAAATAAATTAATTTAAAAAATAATAAAGCCAAAGTCCAGTATTGTCACTTGTTCTTTGTTACCATTTACTCATTGACCTGTCCTTTCATTTCCTTATCTGTATGACTCTGATGATCGATGATCAAGCAAAAGTTTCTTACACGATCGACAGCTAATATCTGTCACTGAACAGTGAATAGTAATGAATGAGATGCTGTCAACTGTAAATTGGCACTAGGTAATGAAGAGGACAAATGACTAACTCTGGGATACTTAAAAGTATAAGTAGCACCTCAGGAAAAATTGACTGGATTCCATTGCTCCAGATCTGATATACACCACTTTCCCTTGTATGATATTAGTTCCACTATCTATGAATTTATAGAAAAAGCATAAATTCTTTATATAGATGTATATTATTATACAGTGATACTTCCCTTAAGTATGTTCGTTAGAGAGGCTATTACACATGTGCACAATGAAATGCATACAATACTGGTTTATATAGTGTTGTTTAAAAAAAAGTTTGGAAATCAATCAACAGAAGAAAGTCAGTGACAGGTAAAATAAGTGAGGACAACTTATCTAACACAACCTCTACATGTTGTATCATATGATTTTACTACATGCCGCATATGCTGTTACATATGGCTGAATTACCACTAGCAAATCAATATTAAAACACATTTTCCTTCTGCCACTACATGGTTAGAATTGTGTTTCCTTTGGGAATGTTCAAAAAAATTGACTGACACAGATTGAATTCACAGAACAATGTGTTTGATACTTCTCAAGAGTATTTGTAAGAAAATTGTGACGTGTGAAGCAAGGAAAGTATAACAAGGCACATGACACCCTCAGTTTCCATCTGGTAGAACTTACGGACTAAACACTTCTGAAAACAGGAAGTGAGTCACCGAGGTAGAGAACAGAACCCATGGCTGCAGAAAAGGTCCTGGGTGGGAGTGGGGCAGTGAAGAAGACCCCAGGGCTGGGTTGAGCCAAAGCAGTCCTTCCCCCTCGACCCTGGACCTTTTCTGAGCCGTAGGTCCTGACTCAGACCCCGCCTCCACCTGAACGCTGCCCCTGCCAAGCCCTTCTCCACCTCAGCCCCACCCTTCACAGCCAAGGTTTTTTCCCGCCTTTAGGTATTGTTCTATTGTTGTTTTGAGAGGGATTTTTTTTTTTTTGTTTAGTTTTTTTGTTTGTTTATTTTCTTTTGCTTTGTTTTACTATTTGTCACTGGAATTTAGTTTTAACCTCCAGTTCTTATTCTTATTTTTTTTCCCACTATTTTCATTTTTTCTACTATTCTTATATTTTCTACTATTTCTATTAGTTTTCTAAACATTTTATTTTCTTATTCTTCATTACTATTCTGTTCTCTCTTATTTTTAATTATATAGATATAGATATGAATAGCTATAGATATATATGGGCTTCACTGGTAAAGAATCTGCCTGCAGTGCAGGAGACCCCTGTTCAATTCCTGGTTTGGGAAGATCCCATGGAGAAGGAATCGGCCACCCACCTCATTATTCTTGTGATTCCCTGGTGGATCAGATAGTAAAGAATCTGCCTGAAATGCAGGAGACCTGGTTTTGATCCCTGGGTTGGGAAGCTCCTGGAGGAGGGTGTGATAACCCTCTCCAGTATTCTTGCCTGGAGAATCCCATGGACAAAGGATCCTAGCAAGCTACAGTCCATGGGGTCAGAAAGAGCTCAACATGACTGAGCTACAGTCCATGAGGCGGCAAATAGTCGGGCATGGCTGAGCAACTAAGCACAGCGCCCACACATATACATATATAATTGTTTCCTTTTTGTTTTCTTCTCTGTTTATTATTGGAGTCCAGTTTTACCCTCTAGTGGTTATTTCAAATATACTTATATTTTCTAATGTATCTGGTACTATTATAAATTTATTTTTAATACTTTTTGTTATGTTTTTTCTTTTTTTCCCTATTTTTGTCCCCTATGCATATCCCTTGGCTTGTGGGATCCCAGTTCATAGCCCAGAGATCAGGCCTGAATCCCTGTGGCAGAAGCACAGTCTGAATTGCAGGAATGACAGAGAATGTCAGGTTTCTGGGAATATTAATCAGAGTGAGGTACCCCAAGGTTCTGTATCTCAACACCAAGACCTGACTCTACTCTACTATTACTTATATGTACTTATGGCTGATTCATATTGTTGTATGGCAGAAGTCAACACCATTCTGTAAAGCAATTATCTCCCAATTAAAAATAAATATAAAAATAAAAGAATGAGAGGACCTCCCTGATGGTCCATTGGTTAAGAATCTTCCCGTCAATATAGAGGGCATGAGTGTGATCCCTCGTCTGGGAACTAAGATCCTGCATGCCATGCAGTGTGTATGGCCAAAAGAAAAGAAAAAACAAAAACAAAAACAACTAATAAACATTTCCTCGGAAGAAAAGCTATTACAAACCTAGACAGCATATTGAAAAGCATAGACGTAACTTTTCCAGTAGTCATGCATGGATGTGAGAGTTGGACTATAAAGAGAGCTGAGCGCAGAAGAATTGATGCTCTTGAACTGTGGTGTTGGAGAAGACTCTTGAGAGTCTCTTGGACTGTGAGGAGATCCAACCAGTCCATCCTAAAGGAAATCCGTCCTGAACATTCATTGGAAGGACTGATGCCAAAGCTGAAACTCCAATACTTTGGTCACCTAATAAGAAGAACTGACTCATTCGAAAAAGCCCTGATGCTGGGCAAGATTGAAGGCAGGAGGAGAAGGGGACGGTAGATGATGAGATGGTTAGATGGCATCACTGACTCTATAGACATGAGTTTGAGCAAGCTCTGGGAGTTGGTGATGAACAGGGAAGCCTGGTGTGCTGCAGCCCTTGGGGTCACAAAGACTTGGACACAACTGAGCGACTGAACTGAACTGAATGAGCATTTCCTGTGACAACCACTGTATATGTATATATGAAAAGAGCATTTATATTTTACATTAATCATTATTGTTAAAATCATACTTGTACATACATTTTATAAAGTGAATAATAGTATAAGATTTTAATAAAAAGCAGAAGTCCCCTACCTGACTCTTCTAGTGCCATCTTGTTCCCAAGAGGTAATTACCTTCAATTCATTTAATTTTCTTCTAATATTTACAACCAAAATTATAAATAAAATTCTTATGCTACAAAAAAGTGTGGATATATGTTCTTTATAAATGATTCATTGTGGTGAACAGCAGAGAAGAGCACAACATTGTAAATCAATTGTGATTCAATGAAAATAAGTTAAAAAGTAAATTAAATAAATTTAAATAAATTAAGTAAATTAAAGAAAATAAAAAGTAAATGTAGATAATAGAAGAAAATGAAAGAAGCTAAAGTTTTAGAAGTATGAGAAGTATGGAGAACATTTAGCCAGGTGACATGTATTCATGTCAAAAGAGAAAAGAAAATGTGAAAATGCATTTTCCCATTTATAATGAAGTTTATTTTTGAATGGGCTTTTCAGCGGAAGGATTTTGGCACAGTACTGTGAGTCCCATTTTTGGTATCATATCTAAAATACCTTTGATAATGAACACTGAACTCAGACAGACAGAATATTGATGGCTACCAGAAAAAAGAGTGGGGAAAATGAGATGTTAGTCTAGGAGTACAAATTACCATTTATCAGGTGAATAAGTTTTTAGCTGTAATATAGAGCATGGTGACTATAGATAACAATACTGTAACATGCACTTGAAAATTGTCATGAAAGTAGATCTTAAATGTTCTTACAGTAATACCAAAAGGGTAAAAAATGCGTCAACTAAAATTTATTGTGTCAAAAGTTTCACAATATATGTATATCAAATTATTATATTGTATACCTTGAATGTATACAATATTATATCCCGATATCTCAATAAAATAGAAATAAATCCTTTTTATGCATGAAAAAAAAACAACATGCAAAACATCAAACTAGAGCATTGGATTAAAATACTGGTATTGAGAAAGAAAACTGCTACCAGATCTAGACAGTCTGTTCTGAATGAAAATGACTAAACATAATTGCACAACACACACACACACATACACAAAGTACTGCCAAATATCCAGTACATGGCTTCTTACCTGACTCTCCCCACCAAAGCTTCGAGAGTTTTATGCTCAGTCTCATACAATGCAATGTAGTCATTTTTGATCTGCAATTAGTGCAGTACTGAAAACAGCACTACATTGTTGGAGTATTCTAGACTGAAATTTCAGATTCATAATTTTGTGTGTTCCATGGAATCATTTTTAATTTATAAAATGATTAAAGCAGCATAATATGTGAGGTAATTTCCAAGATCAAAATAAAGTATTTAATAATCAGTTGTATTTTGCTGGGCATATAGAAAAGAGTTAAAACCCACCTAGCATGTTCAACACCTTTTCCTGTGGCAATAAAGCCACCTATTTATTTAAAATAGTTACATAGCTTCAGAGAAGCCAGTACTGTTTAGTGGAATAAATTCTGATTTGAAAATGAGAGTCAGGGATTATAGGCAGCCAGATTAATTGTGAGCAACTTATTCTCTTTTCTGTATGCCAATTTCATTTTTGTGACAGAACTGATATGCTGTTTTATTTCTTTGTTTAACATTAATTTTGAAAATTAAAATATCATGGAAGTTCAAACATCCTAAAAAATGTAAAATTGTTTTAAATGCATTAAAATATTATTTTGTGAAATTAATAAATTAGTTAAATATTAAGAATAAAAAGTTGAATCACATATAATATCATTTTTAAAATATTACATTGAGAATCTCTGTAATTTACTAACTGCAAACTTAAATTACACAATGTCTTTATACTTTTACTAACACTTTAAAAATATATTTTTAAGTCTGGTTTTTTGCTTGTGTGAGGCTTGTAGGTAAGAGAGAGATGGAATATCTTAATCTTATTATTGGACAGTCTGCTTATAGCAAACAAGAGGTCAGTGTAAGTGAGCATAGATGTGTTGGTATATAGTGCAAGTGGGAAGGAGAGATTTAATATGCAGATGAGATGGGAAAAAGGAGTAGCAGTGTGAAATTATTATCTATGCTGACATGTACATGCTGTTACAACTTAAGAAAACTGGTGACATGAGAGCATTTTGATACGTGGCCTTATCTAAAATAATGTATTGAAATTTATGAAAGCTTATGCATAACAATTTAGGGTAAATGATTAGCTGGAAATATCTAACTAAGTTTAATTCATCTAAGAGTGCCTATTTTTGGAAAAAAGCTCAGTAATAAATATGCTAATTAGAAACTATTTTCTTCATTGATCTTGCTAAAGAGCAAAAAAAAAAAAATTCTACCATCCTCAGTTTCTTTATAGAAATTAACAAAGTACAAAAGGGGTCTATTTTTATCAAAATAGAATTTGCCCATGGAAGAAAATGCACTCGTAAAAGTTGTAACACAAATATATAAACCAGTCTATTCACAGTGAGTTACTGCAAATTGCACTTGTATGTTTGCTGTATTGTACTGGCAATTGACCAAATATGGCAGCAGAGTTCATTATTATGTATTTGATGGGATTTTCAAATTGTTAGAGTCCTGTTATAACAAGCATGTGTAATTTTCCTCTGGTTTGAGGTTAAGATGGGATGCCTGATAGTCAGAAATCTACAACTGTTCTTCCTATAACCCAGGTCTCCTTAATTGGTTCCAAGCAGTTACTTTACCATATCCAAGACATTTTTTTTTTTTTAAAGTGGTCCATCCACTTAGAAAAAGCAGTGGAACCAGAGATCAATCTGCCAACATTTTTCAGATCTAATAAAAGCAAGGGAATTTCACAAAACATCTACTTCTGCTTCATTGGCTACACTAAAGCCTTTGACTGTTTGGATCACAACAAAATGTGGAAAATTCTCAAGGAAATGGGAACACCAGACCTCCTGACCTGTCACCTAAGAAACCTGTATGAAGGTCAGTAAGTAACAAAACCAAATATGAAACAAAGGACTGGGTTCAAAATTGGGAAAGGAGCATGTCAAGGCTGTATATTGTAATCCTGCTTATTTAACTTATATGCAGAGTACTTCGTGAAAAATGCCAGGCTGGATGAATCACAAGCTGAAATCAAGATTGCTGGGAAAAATATCAACAGCCTCAGATATGCAGATGATACCACTTTAATGGCAGAAAGCAAAGAGAAACTAAAGAATCTCTTGATGAGAGTGAAAGAGGAGAGTGAAAAAAGCTGGCTTAAAACTCAACATTCAAAAAACTAAGATCATGGCATCCAATCCCATCACTTCATGGCATGTAGATGGGGCAACAATGAACAGTGACAGACTTGAATCACTGCCAACAGGGACAGCAGCAATGAAACTGAAAGACGTTTGCTCCTTGGAAGAAAAGCTATGACAAACCTAGACAGCATATTAAAAAGCAGAGACATCACTTTGCCAACAAAGATCCTGTTAAAGCTACAGTTTTTCCAGTAGTAATGTGCAGATGTGACAGGTGGACCATAAAGAAGGCTGAGCACCAAAGAATAGATGCTTTTGAACTGTGGTGTTGGAGAAGACTCTTGAGAGTCCCTTAGACTGCAAGGAGATCAAACCAGCCAATCCTGAAAGAAATCAACCCTGAATATTAATTAGAAGGACTGAAGCTGAAGCTTCAATACTTTGGACAACTGATGTGACCAGCTGACTCATTGATATTGGGAAAGTTGGAGGGCAGGTGGAGAAGAGGGCAACAGAGCATCAAATGATTCGATGACATCACTGACTCAATGGACGTTAGTTTGAGCAAACTCAGGGAGATAATGAAGGACAGGTAAGCCTGGGGTACTGCAGTCCCTAGGGTCACAGTCAGACATGACTTAGCGACTGAACAACAATCTCAATAGCAATTTTTAAGTATTTGTTCAATAAATTGAAATAAATGAAACAGTAGCACAGGAAAACACTGAACTAGGGGTATAGTTTTCTTTGACATAACAGGGCTCCAAAGGAGACTCCTATAGGAAAAGCAATTGTGAAATTTTGATGAGAAAGTAAAAATTTCCTCTCTTAGAAGAAATGTCTATATATAATCAAGTAGATTAATGAATGGGTTATTCTTTATATTCTTCTATTTATTCTGTTCCATTGGTGTATTTTCCAATCCTCGATCCAGTCTGCAATTTTAATTATTGGAATTTTATAATCAGTCAACATGTGAGAGTTTAAATGTTTTAACATCACTCTCTCTTATGAATGTCTTAATTTTTCTTATCCCTTGTGTATATATTCATCCCATCTTTTAGTTTCATGTCAGTGTGAAATTTGTTCCCTCGGGAGTGTATTAAAAAAGCTAATGAATTGCCCCTTGTAAATGATATGGCCAAAATTGAATTTATCACTTCTGAGATTTCATTATAAAATACTGTTACTTCTGTTTCTTGTTACTCGCTTTCTCTGATGAAGCAAACCACCATCTTTCAAACTGTTTTATGGATTAATTCATGTGCCTACCAAAGTACTAAAGGAAATCTCAGTATTTTTTAATTGAATTTCTTTTATGGAAGTATCATTGATTTACAACATTATATTACTTTCAGTATACAACATAGTGGTACAATATTTTTATAATCATGCTTCATTTGAAGTTATCACAAAATAATAGCTATATTCCCTATGCTGCACAACATACCTGTATTGCTTATTTTTTATACATTGTAGTTTGTATATTTTAATTCCATACCCTATCATGTCCTACCCTCTTCTCTTTCCCTATGATAATTACTAGTTTGCTCTTTATATCTATAAATCTGTATCTGTTTTATTTTATATATTCATTTGTTTTACTTCTTAGATTTCACATACAGGTGATAATAGAATATTTGACTTTGTCTGACATTTCACTAAGCATAATATTCTCAAGGTACGTCCATGTTGTTGCAAACAGTAAAATTTTATTCTTTTTATGGCTGAGTAATACTTTATTATATGACAAGTCTTCTTGATTCATTCCTCTGTTGATGAGTACATAGGTTGCTTCTGTACCTTAGCTATTGTAAATAATGCTGCTGTGAATATTGGGGTGCATGGTATATCTTCAGATTATTGTTTTCATTTTCTTCAGGTACATACCCAAGAGTGAAATTATTGCATCATATCATCGTTCTGTTTTAGTTTTTTTGAGAAACCTCCATGCTGTTTCCATAATGGCTGCACCAATTTACACTCCCATCAACAGCATATGAGGTCCCTTTTTCCATACCCCTGCCAACATTTGTTATTTTTGGTCTTTTTGATAAGAACCATTCTGACAGGTATGAGGTGATATCTCATTGTGGTTTTGGTTTTCATTTCTCTGATGATTGGCAACATTGAGCATCTTTTCACATACTATTAGCTATCTGTATGCCTCCTTTGGAAAAATGTTTATTTAGGTCTTGTGTAAAGCTTTTATTTGAGCTGCTTGGGTTTTAGATATTGAATTGTATGAGCTATTTTATATTTGGATGTTAATCCCTTATCATTTGCAAATGTTTTCCCTCATTCAGTAAGTTGTCTTAGCATTTAGGGGATGGTTTCCTTTGCTTTGCAAAAGCACTTATGTTTAATTAGGTCTCATTTGTTTATTTTTGCTTTTATTTCTTTTTCCTCAGGAGACAGAATCAAAAGTATTGCTACAATTTATGTCAAAGTGTGTTCTGCCTATTTTTTTCTTCTAGGAGCTTTATGGTTTCAGATCTCACATTTAGTCTAATTCATTTTTAGTTTGTCTTTGAGGAAATGTTCTAATTTCATTCTTTCACATGTAGTTGTCCAGTTTTCCTAGAACCACTTATTGGAGAGACTGTCTTTTCTCCATTGTTTATTCTTGCCCCATTTGTCATAGATTAATTTGACCATAGGTACTTTGCTTGGCTTCTAGACTCTTTATTCTGTACCATTGATCTATGCATCTTTGTTGTAGTATTATGCTGTTTTGATTACTGTAGCTTTGTAGCATAGGTTGAAGTCAGGGAGTGTGATAATTCTAGCTTTGTTCTTTTTTCTCAAGATTGCTTTGGCAATTAGAAGTCTTTTTTGGTTCTATTAAATTTTAGGATTGTTTGTACTATTTCTGTGAAAAATGTCATGAATATTTTGATGGGGATGCATTACTTTATAGATTGTTTTGGATACTATGGATATTTTACTAATATTAATTTTTCAAGTCCAAGAACATCAGGTACGTTTTCATTATTTCTATCATTTTCAATTTCCTTCATCAATGTTTTACAGTTTCCAGAGTGTAATTTTTTCACATCTTTGATTCCTAGGTATTTTATTTTCTATGTGCTTTTAAACAAAGTTGTTTCTTTCTTTCTCTTTCTGATAGTTCATTATTGATGTATCGAAAATCAATAGTTTCCATGTACTATTCTCTCTTGCAACTTCACTGAATTCATTTGTTAGTTCTAATAGTTTCTTTTTTTTTCTTTTTGCTTTTTTTTGGAGACTTTAGAATTTTCTAAAACGGTATCGTATCATCTGCAGTTAGTGACAGTTTTTCTTCTTCTCTTCCAATTTGGATGATTTTTATTTTATTTTCTTGTCTGATTGCTGTGACTGATTTCCAATATTTATTTAAGTTAAAGAGGTGAGAGTGTGCATCCTTTTCTTATTCCTGATTTTAGAGGAAAGAATGGTCTAGCAGCTCCACTCCTGGTTGTAATGGACAGTTTATTGTCAGAATAATTCTAGATTTAAATGTTTGCATATGTTCTCTTATATATATATATATATATATATATATATATATATATATATATATATATATGCAGCTCCATAACTGATGCCATGAATACAAAATGCATACAAAGATTTCATAAATTCTAATTTGATTTTAAACATTATTACTTTAAATATTTTACCCCAAAAGCTTCTTCTGGTACTAATTTACAGAACACATAACTTTCAACTAATGCTATTAACCAAACACATTAGGGCTTCCCTGGTGGTCCAGTGGTTGAGAATCTGCCTTGCAATGCAGGGGAGTCTAGTTCAATCGCTGCTCTGGGAGGATCCCAGATGCTTCAGGGCAACTGAGCCCATGAGCACAAGTATGGAGCCCATGTGAAGCAACTGTTGAGGTCTGTGCACCTCGAGCCTGTGTTCCACGTGAAGAGAAGCCCGCACACTGCAACTACCGGTAATTGCCACTCTCCGCAGCTAGAGAAAGCCTATACATAGCAACAAAGGCCCAGCAAAGCCGAAAATAAATAAAATAAAAATAAATATTTAAAAATTGGCACGTTAAATAATAAATGAAGGTTTATTCCTCTGCAATAAAAAGATTCTGTTTTCATAATTTCCAGAGTGATCTCTCTGTTGTCTGAAATGTCACAAAAAGCCATTAATAATGTTATTCCATATTGAAAACTCTTCTTGCTGGTCTGTCTTATTATTTCCAAAATGTTGTTGACATTTTTCATTTGACTAGTCACCATCTGGCAGTTGGATAAGAATTCACTTTCTGAAATTTTGATAAGAATGAACATCCTAAAGAACCATAAAAAGTATGAAAATAAGTGAAAAACAAGAAATCCTATGTGGCTCAGAAAGAAATATCTGATTAATTTTGGAACCGAGACTTGGCCATTATAGGATCTAGTTTAATAATTTCTGACAATTTCATTGCTAAAGATTTCATCTTTTACAGTGTTATAGTAGTGTTAAGACTATTAAGACTATTAAGACTATTTTATTAGTGCATATATTCAAGTTTCTAGGATGTCGATGTATATATTTCAACAGCTTATTATCTTTCAACAGAATCAAGTGCATTTCTTATTCTTTCCAAGTTTGGCAATGCTTGCAAGAGGCTCAAATTTTAAAACTTGAAAGAAGTTCTTTGTCTCTACACTGTTTACAAAGGTCCACATCCTTAATCAATTAATTTCAGTTCAGTCGCTCAGTCATGTCCAACTCTTTGTGACCCCGTGGACTGCAGCATGCCAGGCCTACCTGTCCATCACCAACTCCAGGAGTTTAGTCAAACTCAAGTCCATTGAGTCGGTGATGCCATCCAACCATCTCATCTTCTGTCATCCCCTTCTCCTTCCGCCTTCAATCTTTCCCAGCACAGGGTCTTTTCAAATGAGTCAGTTCTTCATATCCGGTGGCCAAAGTATTGGAGTTTCAGTTTTAGCATAAGCCCTTCCAATGAATATTCAGGACTGATTTCCTTTTGGATGGACTCATTGGAACTCCTTGTGGTTCAAGGGACTCAAGAGTTTTCTCCAACACCACAGTTCAAAAGTGTCAACTCTTCAGTGCTCAGCTTTCTTTACAGTCCAACTCTCACATCCATACATGACTACTGGAAAAAATAAAGCTTTGACTACACAAACATTTGTTGACAAAGTAATGTCTCTGCTTTTTAATATGCTGTCTTGGTTGGTCATAACTTTTCTTGCAAAGAGCAAGTGTCTTTTAATTTCATGGCTGCAGTCACCATCTGCAGTGATTTTGGAGCCCCCCAAAATAAAGTCTCTCACTGTTTCCACTGTTTCCCCAGTCTATTTGCCATGAAGTAATAGGATCAGAGCCATGATCTAAGCTTTCTGAATGCTGAGCTTTAAGCCAGCTTTTTCACTCACCTCTTTCACTTTCCTCAAGAGGCTCTTTAGTTCTTCTTCACTTTCTGCCATAAGGGTGGTGTCATCTGCATGTATGAGGTTACTGATATTTCTCCTGGCAATCTTGATTCCAGCTTGTGCTTCATCCAATCCAGCATTTCTCATGATGTACTCTGCATATAAGTTAAATAAGCAGTGTGACAATATACAGACTTGACGTACTTCTTTCCCGATTTGGAACCAGTCTGTCATTCCATGTCCAGTTCTAACTGTTGCTTCCTGACTTGCATACAGATTTCTCAAGAGAGAGAGATCAGGTGGTCTGGTATTCCCATTTCTTTAAGAATTTTCTACAGTTTGTCATGATCCACACAGTCAAAGGCTTTGGCATAGTCAATAAAGCAGAAGCAGATATTTTTCTGGAACTCTCTTGCTTTTTCAATGATCCGGCAGATATTGGCAATTTGGTCTCTGGTTCCACTGCCTTTTCTAAGCTTGAACATCTGGAAGGTCACGGTTCATATACTATTGAAGCCTGGCTTGAAGAATTTTGAGCATTTCTTTGCTAGCGTGTGACATGAGTGCAATTGTATGGTGGTTTGAGCATTTTTCGACATTACCCTTGTTTGGGATGGTAATGAATACTGACCTTTTCCAGTCCTGTGACCACTGCTGCCTTTTCCAAATTTGTGGCTTATTGAGTGCAGCACTTTCACAGCATCATCTTTTAGGATTTGATATAGTTCAACTGTAATTCCATCACCTCCACTAGCTTTGTTTGCAGTGATGCTTCCTAAGGCCCACTTGACTGTGCATTCCAGGATGTCTGGCCCTAGATGAGTGATCACACGATCGTGATCATCTGGGTCATGAAGATCTCTTTTGTATAGTTCTTCATGTATTCTTCATATCTTCTGCTTCCATTTCTGTCTTTTATTGTGCCCATCTTTGCATGAAATGTTCCTTTGGTAGCTCTAATTTTCTTGAAGAGATCTCTAGTCTTTCCCATTCTATTGTTTTCCTCTATTTCTTTGCACTGATCAGTGAAGATGTCTTTCTTATCTCTCCTTGCTATTCTTTGGAACTCTGCATTCAAATGGGTTTATCATTTCTTTTCTCCTTTGCCTTTTGCTCCTCTTCTTTTCACAGCTATTTGTAAGGCCTCTTCAGAGAACAATTTTGCCTTTTAGCATTTCTTTTTCTTGGGGATGGTCTTGATTCCTGTCTCCTGTACAGTGTCATAAACCTCCATCCATAGTTCTTCAGGCACTCTATCAGATCTAATCCCTTGAATCTATTTTTTCATTTCCACTGTATAATTGCATATAATTGTACATACTCAATAATTCTGCTAATTGAGCTTCAGTTGTTTTATCAATAGTTTTCTTTCTTTTTTTTTTTTAAACCAGAGTTACAAGAAAAAATGTTTTACACAGGTGTTTTACAGTGAACCATTATTAAAAGAATGTTCTAATTCTATGTTCATTCCCAATCCATGCCAGAATCAAGGCGTTTTCCATTAGTGTAAATTGTGAATCTTACTTGTTTGAAGCATATGGTATCTTAAAGGTACTGAGACTGTATATAGTTATTCTTACTTAGAAGAATGAGTCTGCAGTTTGTAACATAATTTATTGTTATACATGCCAATGTTACATTTGACTGCTGTCAGTTAAGATATGGACAAGAGAATGTGCAACTGAAATATATGTGAAGATGAAGTCATTATGGGTAGCTTAATTAACCCACAATCAATCACTTCAAAAGGAACTTTTATTATCTCATACTGATTCAATTAACATATTTATGCTAGAAAATATTACATAGTGGAAGATTTATTTTAAATTGACACAGTGCCAAGTTCTGTTTCTTAGTGAAGCTTCCTTTGTTCTCATAATAGTCAGAGAATGTTAAGCAACATGTTGCAGGCAAATAAATGAAAAACCAAAGATTTGTTGTGGATTTTTAAAGAAATTATAATGAGCTATATGAGATAGATTTAAATATGCAATGCAAGTGGAATGGTCCCAGGATCTTTAAAACTGTACTTTCCTGCTTTATCAGGATTTTTTTTTTCTAAGCTTCTAGACTTTATTATTTTTCAATTATTTTTATTAGTTGGAGGCTAATTACTTTATAATATTTAGTGGGTTTTGCCATACATTGACATGAATCAGTCATGGATTTACATGTGTTCCCCATCCTGAACCCCCTTCCCACCGCCCTCCCCATCCCATCCCTCTGGGTCCTTCCAGTGCACCAGCCCCAAGCACTTGTCTCATGCATCCAACCTGGACTGGCGATCTGTTTCACACTTGATAATATACATGTTTCGATGCTGTTTTGTCAGATAATCCCACCCTCGCCTTCTCCCATAGAGTCCAAAAGTCTGTTCTGTACATCTGTGTCTATTTTTCTGTCTTGTATATATAGTTATCATTGCCATGTTTATAAATTCTATATATATGTGTTAGTATACTGTATTGGTGTTTATCTTTCTGGCTTCCTTCACTCTGTATAATGGGCTCCAGTTTTATCCATCTCATTAGACCTGATTCAAATGTATTCTTTTTAATGGCTGAGTAATATTCCATGGTGTATATGTACCACAGCTTTCTTATCCATTCGTCTGCTGATGGGCATCTAGGTTGCTTCCATGTCCTGGCTATTATAAACAGTGCTGCAATGAACATTGGGGTACATATGTTTCTTTCAGTTCTGGTTTCCCATCAGATTTTTCTTATCCAACTTAAGTACTGAAAACACAAGAATAAAAGCAAACTTATAAAATTTTATTTATTGAAATGTTAATGCAAAATACAAATAGAATATTATGAATTCTAGTAATTTTGCAAATGCTATCAAATTTTTAACATTTCCAAAGGATAATTCAGATATATATTGTTTTGTAAAAGCAACCTGGAAAGGCTGTCATGTTATTATTGGATAATAATGAAATATAGTTAATTATACTGTTTAGTAATAAAAGAGAAACTATTTTTCAGTAAGTATAATTTTAAAGTTCTTTTTAATTAATACATCTAAATAGGTATATAATAAGTATTTAATATACTTAATACATAGAAAACATTAGATTTCAAATGATTCATTTTTCTTATTTTTTCCATGTAACTAAAAGATGTGTTATACATAATAAGATAATGTGTTATAGATAATGCTAGTCTCATTATCTTATATCTTATCTTATATATGTCTTATATTTCATTCTTACTAATATAGTTTCTATTACTGAACTCTTAATAGTTCTTTTCATTGATTAATTAATTTATCTGATAGACTTCATCCAATTCTCAAATTCATTTGAACAGAACATTACCTTACAACAGAACAGTTTTCATTGTCACTATTATATATAATACAGCTATCTGAGAGAAACAGGACTTCCTAAAGAAACATATGTTCGCCATAGTTTAATCATCAATAATTAAATAATAATTTATTATTTTTATTATTTATTATTATTTATTTATTTAATAATCTAATAATTAAAAAATCCTTTTAGATAATAAAATAATTTAAAAATTTTCAAAGGAAAATATTTCATTGTGATGGAGTGTTCATATGTAAGCAATCTTGATATATTAAATTCTTATTCCAACAAAATGATTTAATTCACCAAATGGTTAGAAGGGAATTTACATTTAAACTCTTCCATATTTCCATTCACTTTTTAATAATTGTAGTTATTCTCCCTATAAAAATAATTATGACCCCTTAACTACATTATGCTGTGCAATATAATACATGGTGGGATTTGCTATTTTAGAATAAATCAATAAAACAATTTTCTTGTCTTTCCAATAATTTCTTCTATTTGTTTCAAATATTTAGCTAAGTCCCTAGGAATACCTTTTAACATACTATAAATATGTGGAATTCATAGTTAATATGCATATCTTTCTTTGTATGCCTCATACTAAATTATATAACATAAAGACATTTAAGCTTAGGAATAACTGAATGATGTGAATATATGATGCCTAGGAAAAATCACATCAGTGATATAAATGCTGTTGTTTAGTCACTCGGTCACGTCCGACTCTTTGCAACCCCGTGAACCACAGCATGCCAGGCCTCCCTGTCCTTCACCATCTCCCAGAACTTGCTCAAACTTTTGTCCATTGAGTCGGTGATACCATTCAACTATCTTATCCTCTGTCGTCCCCTTCTCCTCCTGCCTTCAATCTTTCCCAGCATCAGGGTCTTTTCCAATGAGTCAGCTTTTTGCATAAGATGTCCAAAGTATTAGAGCTTCAGTTTCAGCAACAGTCCTTCCAATGAATATTCAGGGTTGATTTTCTTTAGGATTGACTAGTTTGATCTCCTTGCCCAAGGGACTCTCAAGAGTCTTCTCCAATACCCCAGTCCAAAACCATCAATTCTTCGAGGCTCAACCTTTATAGTCCAACTCTCACTTACATAGAAATATTCATGCTAAAATGAATATTGAAGGAAAAATACCACTTAACATTTGGTTGTTTTGTTTGTTATGCTTTACCTTTGATTTTACATTAGTCCCATATACACATAATCGTCTAGATTATAATTCAATGGCACAAAATAATAATTAGGCCACCTATGGTCTTCTTTTGTTTTTGATTAGATAATTCATTTTAAACTTCTCATAATTTTGTTATAGAAAACATTTATGAAACAATCACACAACAGCAACAAAATTAGAATATAAAGAAATGTATATCTGCATGAATGTTTGTTTTCTATCTTATCCTCTCCACACATGGTCTACATGGCTCAGAATTGTGTGCTTATTATTTCTTACATGTATTTATATGTGCATTACTTTCTATTAATATTTACCTTTATTTTCCCTTCAATAAAGTTTTCATGATTAGATATGTGATAATTTATAAGAAGCATTGTGTTAAAGACAAATCCAGGAAAATTTATCATTTATTTATTGGTGAATAATATTTCATTGTTTGAATATACAGAATTTTATTTATCTATCCTTTGTGGAATGGTATATATTTTCTCTCTTTTTTTTTTTTAATAGAAATCCTATAGTCTAAACTCTATCTTACCTATAATCTAAGACTCTGTTTTCATTAGATCTATAAATTTTCTCAGAATTGCCCTCACCATAATCTCTACTGTTCTTAGGAGTTTTCTATTGCCTTAAATATCTTCCCCCTCTGTTGTAAATGAAGTCATTTCTTTTGAGAAACATGGAGCTATCTATTTTATGGCTTGCTTTTCCATCTAGATAAAGTAACTGAGCTAGGGCTCTGGAGCTGAAGGGGTGCACAACAGTATACTTCTCTATTCATGACACTTCCCTCTAAAAACTGAGTGCTTGATGGGGATTTTAAGAATCCATTGGCTATTGCAGGATACTTAGGCTTAATCCCTGGGTCAGGAAGATACCTTCAAGAACCCACTACAATGTTGCAAAGTAATTAGCCTCCAACTAATAAAAATAATTGAAAAAAATAAAAATAGAAAAATAAAAAATTTTTTAAAAAAAGAGAAGGGAATGGCAAGCCAGTCCAGTATTTTTGCCTGGGAAACCCCATGGCCAGAGGAACCTGATGATCTACAGTCCACAGGGTCACAAAGAGTTGGACACGACTGAGTGACTAAACAACTAAAACAGCATGCATGGTTTTGGCTAACCTCCCTGGGTATGCAACCACTCCTTCAAACCTGGGGAAGGGTTACCAGGTCCTCAGAATTCTCAGCATGCCACGCCCAAGGTAGATCTTCCATTTCATACTGCGGAGCTTACTGGAAGAGTGAGTCCCACCTCTTGACCTCATTTACTAGGAGCATACTCTCATCAACAGAGAACTGGAGGAAAGATGAGAAATGCAGAAATCCTGCTCCTCCTGGAAGAAAAGTTCCTCAGGGAACTGGGGAAAGAGAAGGCCTGTGTTCTTAGCTGAAGGAGATTGGAGAGGAGTGTCCATCACACAATTCTGGACCTAACATGTTTTCCTGCCCTTTCCCAAGCATTGATGTCCTCCTGAAATATAAGGTTCTTATACCTTAGGGGATGTAAGAGTATATTTTGGTGGTGTATAATTTTGGTGGTGGCTGCTATCCTCTTTCCAAGTGACCAGGGATTTCAAAGAGTGACCAGGGATTTCAAAGAGTGCCCAGGATATCAATGACTTTTTTCCACAGGGCAGATAAACATGGATTGTATTGGTGGCAGTTTTGGCCATGGCTGCTATTTTTCTCCGTAATATTTTCTGTTTTCAAATGGCAACATTTTGGGAAGAAAATCCTGAAAGAAAATGCTTGGTTTTCTATGCCTGCAAGCCTCAGAGTTTCTTTCTGTCTCTTTAACTCACACATGGCCTATAGTGACTTGTTAAAACATTCTGGATTAATTGTTCTACCTGCTTATATGGCATCCAGAGTCATGGGTTGAAGGTAGGCAAGTTATGAGGTTATGTATTTCTGTAGTTTTATGTCTCAAGATTTGAATTTGATTGTCCAGGGATCTTAGTTTTTTGATGGGATTTTTTTTTTATAGTTGTTTATTTGCTTTTTATCTAGTTTTTCAAACTTTGTAAGTGGCAATCTTTTCAACTTTCTACACATTCAAACCAAAAGCATACCTCTCTGATTTATTTTTAATTCACATCACTATGCTAAAAAATAAAAATAAAAAAAAGTTAAGCATTTAATCTGAACTCTTTTAAAAGTAACTTTTGTGGTTTGGGTTTGCCTTGTGGCTCAGCTGGTAAAGAAACCGCCTACAATGTGGGAGACCTGGGTTCAGAAGATCCCCTGGAGAAGGGAAAGGCTACTCACTCCAATATTCTGGCCTGGATAATTCCATGGACTGTAGAGTCCATGGGGTCTCAAAGAGTCGGACACAACTGTACAACTTTCACTTTATGTTATCTGAACTGGTTAGCTTCTGATAGTTCATTTTATTGATTTGGAGTATCCCTATTAAATTTATAAGAGATAATGCCTATATTCTACGAAATTTCCTTTTGCTTAAAAGTAAGTAATATCTTATTAATGAAGCTTCAAATCACAGAAACTCTGCCAAACTGACTGCCTAATTCATGAGACCATGACTTTACAGAAAATGATCAATGTGCAAGGTGAGTCACTTATTTACCTCATATTAATTTGCAATAAAATAAATATACAATGAAATACATAATTATACAATAAAACCATTTATACCAAAATTAATTTGAAGCCTTTTACAATTATAATATAGATTCATAAGTAGTTCTAATTTTCACTTGTTTTATAAATGAATCTAGTTAGCTATTTGCAATTTTATTTAAATATTGAAATGGTCATAATTTATTAAAAAAGTTTACTATTTTTAATGATCAAGTTTTTACAGGTATAGTACTGAGAATTACTCAAAAAAAGTTACTACAATTTATTAGGGAATGAACAAAGAATGTATAAATAAGAATGAAGAAAATATTCAGCTTTCAATTAGAAATAATTTAATTAAATTTTAAAATTTAGACATAAACTTCAAGATGAAGGTCAAAGTTATTCACACAACATTGATTATAAACATGAAAATAGGATCTGTCATTTGTTGCACATTTACGATGCTCATGAACTTCTATTGCAAACTATGAAGAGATATTATATAACAATTCCATGGTAAATCTGCTAAATGTTGATCAAATTAAATCAATGTGCCTAATTCCCAAATGCTTGATTTATGTAATACAACGCTATGCAATTTAAGATATTCATATTGATTTTACACTATCAAAAAAAAAAAATTCTTATGGTATCACAAAGAAGGTTGCAAAAAGCATTTTCTCTATTGGGAGGTGGTAAATATTCTATATTAACAGAAATATAAAAAGAAGAAAATCCATAGCCTCTAGAATTTCAGGCTTGAACACTTCAGCCAATTCTCTTTCATCCTATAAATATCTGATGGCTTTTTATAAATTGATATATCCAGTCTCTAAATTTTATGATTTTTCTTTCATTTCTGCTAATTTTGCAGTTGATATTTCCAATTCTACTAATACAGATATCACTGATTTGGTTATATCACCCACCCTATACCAGTCTAAAACTAATAAATTGGAATGATTTTATTTTCCATCACTTAAAATTATATAGCATTATATATATATATATATATATTACATTTACATATATGGATAATTGCTTTAATGCATATATAAATATGTATGTAATTTTGAAAAATAGGTATCATCAGTTTTGTACAAAAGGGTGTTTTTCATTCATTTGTAATCCTAACATTATTTAATACTTTTCTTAGTCAAAATTTTTTTGGTTTTTTTGAGAATTTGTCCTATTGTTAACATCAATTTTTGTGTCTGATTGTATCCACTTTTATTGAAGTCCTTCATTAATGATCTTCTGGGTTGCCTTCAACTGCCCCTTGCATGAGAAAGGTTAAAAGTTAATACTCGAGGGAGGGAGGAGCCAAGATGGCGGAGGAGTAGGATGGGGAGACCACTTTCTCTCCTACAAATTCATCAAAAGAATAACTGAACACAGAGCAAACTTCACAAAACAACTTCTGATCACTAGCTGAGGTCATCAGGCGCCCAGAAAAGCAGCCCATTGTCTTCGAAAGGAGGTAGGACAAAATATAAAAGATAAAAAGTGAGACAAAAGCGCTAAGGACAGAGATCCATCCCGGGAAGGGAGTCTTAATACAGGACGTTTCCAGACACTGGGAAACCCTCGCACTGGTGGGCCTGAGGGAAGTGTTTGAATCTCGGAGGGCAACCTGACTGGGAGGGAAACAATAAATAAAACCCACAGATTACGAGCCTAAAAGCAACTCCCAGCAGAAAAGTACCCCAGACACCCGCATCCGCCACCAGCAAGTGGGGGCGGAACGGAGAGGAGTGGGCAGCATTGCTTGGGGTAGGGTCCAGGCCTGAGTGCCCTGAGGACAATCGGAGGGAGCTTTTGTGAGTTGCCAACTTGAACTGTGGGAGAGCAAAAGAGAGAGAGAAAATTAACCGGCCCGAACACACTGCCGGCCGTTCGCAGAACAAAGGGACCGAGAAAGTCCAGAGAAGAGCTCGCAGGCTGCGAACTGGCCCAGCCCCGCCGGAGGCAGGAGGCAGCGGGGAGGGGAAGGGGGCAGACTCGGCCCCAAGGACCGCATCCCCTACCGCACTGCAAACAGGCCTCCAGTTTCTAATCAAAGACCTCTTGAGATTCTGGATGGTCGGCATCCGCAGGGAGGGTCGCGGCGAGACACAGGGCGCAGGCACCCGACCGGCGCGGGTGGGGACTGGGGCTGGGGACGCAGAGGGCAGAAGGCGCACGCACCCGACTGGCGCCGGCGGAAACTGAGACTAGGACCGCGGAAGGGAGTGGGCGCACCGCACCCGGGGAGAGTGCGCCCGTCAAGCCCCTGGCTGCCTGGACTGCTCTGACGGGGAAGGCACAAAGAGAAGGTGCAGTTTTTTGTTCCGCGCTTTTGTGGAACACCGGAGGGCAGGGCGCGCTCCATATAGAGCAGCCGGGAGCCTGAGCAGCGTAGAAGGAGAAAGCAGCGCCAGCCCCTCCCCGCAGCGCGACGGAACTAGCTACCTGAATAAGAGTCCACCTCCGCCCGCCTGTGTCAGAGCGGAAATGAGGTTCTGAAGAGACCGGCAAACAGGGAACCGCTTCAGAAGGGACCAGCGCAACAGATTAAAATCCCTGTAGAAAACACCGACTACACCGGAAGGGGCCTGTAGATATCGAGAAGTGTAAGCTGGAACGAGGAGCTATCTGAAACTGATCCGAACCCACACTGACTGCAACAGCTCCAGAGAAATTCCTAGATATATTTTTACTTTTTTTTTTTTTTAAGTAAGAAAAAAAATTTTTTTTTAATTTTTTCTTTTTTATTTTTTCTCTTTTATTTTCCTTTAAAATCCCCTATTACTCCCCCATTACTCCTTAACTTTCATTTTCATAGATTTTTATGATTTTTTTTAATTAGGAAAAAACTTTTTTTTTTCTTTCTTTTTTTCTTTTTCCTTCTTTTTTTTTTTCCTTTTTCTCTTCTATTTTCTATTTTTCTTTTTCTCTTATTTCTTTTAAAGTCCTCTAGTACTCCTCTACTGCTCCTTAATTTTCATTTTCAATACACTATAACCTTAAAAAAAAAAAAAAAAGAAGAGAAGCCCTATTTTTAAACCGAACTTCATACATATTCCTAAAATTTTTTGTGTGTGTGTGTTTTGGTTTTTGTTTTTAATATAGTATTTTTAAGGGTTTAACCTCTACTCTAGATTTTTAACTTTTGTTTTTCAGTATATGATATGAATTGTGAACATTTAAGAATCCAATATTCAGTTCCCATTTTTATTCAGGAGTGTGTTGATTATTGTCTCCCAATCTTGACTCTCTGTTTTCTACCTCAGAGCACCTCTATTTCCTCCTTTCCCCTTCTCTTCCCAATCCAATTCTGTGAATCTTTGTGGGTGTCTGGGCTACGGCGAACACTCTGGGAACAGACAACTGCGTAGATCTGTCTCTCTCCTCTTGAGTCCCCCTTTTTCTCCTCCTGCTCATCTCTATCTCCCTCCTTCCTCTCCTCTTCTTCTTGTAACTCTGTGAACCTCTCTGGGTGTCCCTAATGGGGGAGAATCTTTTCGCCATTAACCTAGAAGTTTTATTATCAGTGCTGTATAGTTGGAGAAGTCCTGAGACTACAGGAAGAGTAAACCTGAAATCCAGAAGCGGGAGACTTAAGCCCCAAACCTGAGAACATCAGAAAACTCCTGACTACATGGAACTTTAAGTAATAAGTGACCGTCCAAAAGCCTCCATACCTACACTGAAACCAACCACCACCCAAGAGCCAATAAGTTTTAGGGCAAGTCATGCCACTAAAATTCTCCAGCAATACAGGAACATAGCCCTGAACGTCAACATACAGGCTGCCCAAGGTCACACCTAACACATAGACCCATCTCAAAACTCATTACTGGGCACTCCATTGCTCTCCAGAGAGAAGAAATCAAGTTCCACGCACCAGAACACCGACGCAAACTTTCCTAACCAGGAAACCTTGACAAGCCAATCGTCTAACCCCACCCACTGGGTAAATTCTCCACAATAAAAAGGAACCACAGACCTCCAGAATACAGAAAGTCCACTTCAGACACAGCAATCTAAACAAGATGAAAAGGCAAAGAAATACCCAACAGGTAAAGGAACATGAAAAATGCCCACCAAGTCAAACAAAAGAGAAGGAGATAGGGAATCTACCTGAAAAAGAATTTAGAATAATGATAATAAAAATGATCCAAAATCTTGAAAACAAAATGGAGTTACAGATAAATAGCCTGGAGACAAAGATTGAAAAGATGCAAGAAATGTTTAATAAAGACTTAGAAGAAATAAAAAAGAGTCAATTAAAAATGAATAATGCAATGAATGAGATCAAAAACACTCTGGAGGGAACCAAGAGTAGAATAATGGAGACAGAAGATAGGATAAGTGAAGTAGAAGATAAAATGGTGGAAAGAAATGAAGCAGAGAGGAAAAAAGAAAAAAGGATCAAAAGAAATAAGGACAACCTCAGGGACCTCTGGGACAATGTGAAATGCCCCAACATTCGAATCATAGGAGTCCCAGAAGAAGAAGACAAAAAGAAAGGCCATGAGAAAATACTCGAGGAGATAATAGCTGAAAATTTCTCTAAAATTGGGAAGGAAATAGCCACCCAAGTCCAAGAAACCCAGAGAGTTCCAAACAGGATAAACCCAAGGCGAAACACCCCAAGACACATGTTAATCAAACTAACAAAGATCAAACACAAAGAACAAATATTAAAAGCAGCAAGGGAAAAACAACAAATAACACACAAAGGGATTCCCATAAGGATAACAGCTGATCTATCAATAGAAACCCTCCAGGCCAGAAGGGAATGGCAGGACATACTGAAAGTAATGAAAGGGAATAACCTACAACCTAGATTACTGTACCCAGCAAGGATCTCATTCAGATATGAAGGAGAATTCAAAAGCTTTACAGACAAGCAAAAGCTGAGAGAATTCAGCACCACCAAACCAGCTCTTCAACAAATGCTAAAGGATCTTCTCTAGACAGGAAATGTAGAAAGGTTGTATAAACGTGAACCCAAAACAACAAAGTAAACGGCAACAGGACCACACCTATCAATAATTACCCTAAATGTAAATGGGTTGAATGCCCCAACCAAAAGACAAAGACTGGCTGAATAGATACAAAAACAAGACCCCCATATATGCTGTCTACAAGAGACCCACCTCAAAACAAGAGACACATACAGACTAAAAGTGAAGGGTTGGAAAAAAATATTTCACGCAAACAGAGACCAAAAGAAAGCAGGAGTCGCAATACTCATATCAGATAAAATAGACTTTCAAATAAAGGATGTGAAAAGAGACAAAGAAGGACACTACATAATGATCAAAGGATCAATCCAAGAAGAAAATATAACAATTATAAATATATATGCACCCAACATAGGAGCACCGCAATATGTACGGCAAACACTAACGAGTATGAAAGAGGAAATTAATAGTAACACAATAATAGTGGGAGACTTTAATACCCCACTCACAACAATGGATAGATCAACTAAACAGAAAATTAACAAGGAAACACAAACCTTAAATGACACAATGGACCAGCTAGACCTAATTGATATCTATAGGACATTTCACCCCAAAACAATCAACTTCACCTTTTTCTCAAGTGCACACGGAACCTTCTCCAGAATAGATCATATCCTGGGCCATAAATCTGGTCTTGGAAAATTCAAAAAAATTGAAATCATTCCAGTCATCTTTTCTGACCACAGTGAAGTAAGATTAGATCTCAATTACAGGAAAAAATTTGTTAAAAATTCAAACATATGGAGGCTAAATAACACACTTCTGAATAACCAACAAATCATAGAAGAAATCAAAAAAGAAATCAAAATATGTATAGAAATGAATGAAAGTGAAAACACAACAACCCAAAACCTATGGGACACTGTAAAAGCAGTGCTAAGGGGAAGGTTCATAGCATTACAGGCTTACATCAAGAAACAAGAAAAAAGCCAAATACATAACCTAACTCTACACCTAAAGCAATTAGAGAAGGAAGAAATGAAGAACCCCAGGGTTAGCAGAAGGAAAGAAATCTTAAAAATTAGGGCAGAAATAAATGCAAAAGAAACTAAAGAGACCATAGCAAAAATCAACAAAGCTAAAAGCTGGTTTTTTGAAAAATAAACAAAATTGACAAGCCATTAGCAAGACTCATTAAGAAACAAAGGGAGAAGAACCAAATTAACAAAATTAGAAATGAAAATGGAGAGATCACAACAGACAACACTGAAATACAAAGGATCATAAGAGACTACTACCAGCATCTCTATGCCAATAAAATGGACAACTTGGATGAAATGGACAAATTCTTAGAAAAGTATAACTTTCCAAAACTGAACCAGGAAGAAATAGAAGATCTTAACAGACCCATCACAAGCATGGAAATCGAAACTGTAATCAGAAATCTTCCAGCAAACAAAAGCCCAGGACCAGATGGCTTCACAGCTGAATTCCACCAAAAATTTAGAGAAGAGCTACCCTATCCTTAACTCAAACTCTTCAGAAAATTGCAGATGAAGGTAAACTCCAAACTCATTATATGAGGCCACCATCACCCCTAATTCCAAAACAGACAAAGATGCACCAAAAAGAAACTACGGCAATACACTGATGAAATAGGATGCAAAAATCCCTTAACAAAATTCTAGCAAACACAGAATCAACAACAATATTAAAAAATCATACACCATGACCAAGTGGGCTTTATCCCAGGAATGCAAGGATTCTTTAATATCCGCAAATCAATCAATGTAATACTCCACATTAACAAATTGAAAGATAAAAACCATATGATTATCTCAATAGATGCAGAGAAAGCCTTTGACAAAATTCAACACTCATTTATGATTAAAACTCTCCAAAAAGCAGGAATAGAAGGAACATACCTCAACATAATAAAAGCTATATATGACAAACCCACAGCAAGCATCACCCTCAATGGTGAAAAATTGAAAGCATTTCCCCTGAAATCAGGAACAAGACAAGGGTGCCCACTCTCACCACTACTATTCAACATAGTGTTGGAAGTTTTGGCCACAGCCATCAGAGCAGAAAAAGAAGTAAAAGGAATCCAGATAGGAAAAGAAGAAGTGAAACTCTCACTGTTTGCAGATGACTTGATCCTCTACATAGAAAACCCTAAAGACTCTACCAGAAAATTACTAGAGCTAATCAATGAATATAGTAAAGTTGCAGGATATAAAATTAACACACAGAAATCCCTTGCATTCCTATACACTAACAATGAGAAAACAGAAAGAGAAATTAAGGAAACAATACCATTCACCATTGCAACAAAAAGAATAAAATACTTAGGAGTATATCTACCTAAAGAAACAAAAGACCTATACATAGAAAACTATAAAACACTGATGAAAGAAATCAAAGAGGACACAAACAGATGGAGAAACATACCGTGTTCATGGATTGGAAGAATCAATATTGTCAAAATGGCTATTCTACCCAAAGCAGTCTATAGATTCAATGCAATCCCTATCAAGCTACCAACGGTATTTTTCACAGAACTAGACCAAAGAATTTCACAATTTGTATGGAAATACAAAAAACCTCGAATAGCCAAAGTAATCTTGAGAAAGAAGAATGGAACTGGAGGAATCAACCTGCCTGACTTCAGACTCTACTACAAAGCCACAGTCATCAAGACAGTATGGTACTGGCACAAAGACAGAAATATAGATCAATGGAACAGAATAGAAAGCCCAGAGATAAATCCACGAACCTATGGACACCTTATCTTTGACAAAGGAGGCAAGGATATACAATGGAAAAAAGACAACCTCTTTAACAAGTGGTGCTGGGAAAACTGGTCAACCACTTGTAAAAGAATGAAACTAGAACACTTTCTAACACCATACACAAAAATAAACTCAAAATGGATTAAAGATCTAAATGTAAGACCAGAAACTATAAAACTCCTAGAGGAGAACATAGGCAAAACACTCTCCGACATAAATCACAGCAAGATCCTCTATGACCCACCTCCCAGAATATTGGAAATAAAAGCAAAAATAAACAAATGGGACCTAATGAAACTTAAAAGCTTTTGCACTACAAAGGAAACTATAAGTAAGGTGAAAAGACAGCCCTCAGATTGGGAGAAAATAATAGCAAATGAAGAAACAGACAAAGGATTAATCTCAAAAATATACAAGCAACTCCTGAAGCTCAATTCCAGAAAAATAAATGACCCAATCAAAAAATGGGCCAAAGAACTAAACAGACATTTCTCCAAAGAAGACATACAGATGGCTAACAAACACATGAAAAGATGCTCAACATCACTCATTATCAGAGAAATGCAAATCAAAACCACAATGAGGTACCATTACACGCCAGTCAGGATGGCTGCTATCCAAAAGTCTACAAGCAATAAATGCTGGAGAGGGTGTGGAGAAAAGGGAACCCTCTTATACTGTTGGTGGGAATGCAAACTAGTACAGCCACTATGGAGAACAGTGTGGAGATTTCTTAAAAAACTGGAAATAGAACTGCCATATGACCCAGCAATCCCACTTCTGGGCATACACACTGAGGAAACCAGATCTGAAAGAGACACGTGCACCCCAATGTTCATCGCAGCACTGTTTATAATAGCCAGGACATGGAAGCAACCTAGATGCCCATCAGCAGATGAATGGATAAGGAAGCTGTGGTACATATACACCATGGAATATTACTCAGCCATTAAAAAGAATTCATTTGAATCAGTTCTAATGAGATGGATGAAACTGGAGCCCATTATACAGAGTGAAGTAAGCCAGAAAGATAAAGAACATTACAGCATACTTACACATATATATGGAATTTAGAAAGATGGTAACGATAACCCTATATGCAAAACAGAAAAAGAGACACAGAAGTACAGAACAGACTTTGGAACTCTGTGGGAGAAGGTGAGGGTGGGATATTTCAAAAGAACAGCATGTATATTATCTATGGTGGAACAGATCACCAGCCCAGGTGGGATGCATGAGACAAGTGCTCAGGCCTGGTGCACTGGGAAGACCCAGAGGAATCGGGTGGAGAAGGAGGTGGGAGGTGGGATCGGGATGGGGAATGCGTGTAACTCTATGGCTGATTCATATCAATGTATGACAAAACCCACTGAAATGTTGTGAAGTAATTAGCCTCCAACTAATAAAAAAAAAAAAAAGTTAATACCCTTTTTTCATTCATTATTGATGCATACATTTTTCTATGAAGCACAACAAATAATGGATGCATCAAAAACCATGTGTATGATTAAATATGGTAAATGTTGCATATTATTTTCTTGGGTAACTAATACAATTTATTTTTGTATAGCACTTTATGCAGTTTGCTGTCTATCAACAAATTATTTGTTAATACATTAATATAAGATAAACCATATGCCTTTTTTTCAGCATTGATTTACCTATTTTATTGTATGCATTAATTACAGAGTTTTGCCTGACACTCACTCAAAGACTCCAGCTGGAATTTGATTGTAGATTGTATAATACTTCTAGATTAAAAGGAATAATGCCACACCTAATAAAAAATTATGTCATACATTTTTTATTAGGTGTGGCATTATATCACGGGCTCCTCTGGTAGCTTAGATGATAAAGAATCTGCCTGCAATGCAGAAGACCCTAGTTTGATTCTTGGGCCAGGCAGATCCCCTGAAGAAGGGATAGGCTACCCACTCTAGTATTCATGGGCTTCCCTGGTGATTTAGATGGTAAATAGTCTGCCTGAAATGAGGGAGACCTGGGTTCAATCCCTGGGTTGGGAATATTCCCTGGAGGCAACCCACTCCAGTAATCTTGCCTACAGATTCCCCAAGGACAAAGGAGCCTGATTGGCTATAGTCCATGGGATTGCATAGAGTCAGACACGACTGAGTGACTAAGCAACAATATATATCATATACAGTATATATGTATTATATACTATACACTTATAGCATGTGCTTATATATGATATACTTTTGTATGCAGTTATGCCCATAAAATATACCTGTTATATAATATATCTTCATAGCTAATTTTATCTTATGCATAGTACTTTTTACCCCTTAACCCCTTACTTCCATATTGCCTGCCTCCTCTTTCTTCTCCTCACTGGTAACCAGTGGTTTATCCTCTATAACCATACATCATTTTGTTGCTGTTGTTATATATTCACTGGTTTGTTTTTTGTTTTAGATTCTCCATTTTAGTTATATCATATAATATTTGCTTTTCTCCACCTGATTTATTTCACGTAACATAATACCCTCCAAGTCCATCCATGTTGTTACAATGACTTAATCTCAAAGTTTTTTTTGCACAACAAAGGAATCCATTGACAAAATGAAAAGACAACCTGCTGAGTGAGAGAAAATATTTGCGAATAATATAACTGATAAGGAACCCAAAAATACATAGACAGTTCAAACAACTCAACATCAGAAAAAGAAAGAAAAAACAAAAACAACTTGATTTAAAAATGAGCAAAAGACCTGAATAGGTATTTTTTCAAAGAAGTTATGCAGATGGCCAACAGACACATGAAAAGACGATCAATATCATCAATCATCAGGGAAACACAACATCACCAATCATCAGGGAAACACAAATTGACACCATGATGACATATCACCTCACGCCTATCAGAATGACTATCATCAAAAAGACCACAAATGACAAATGTCGATGAGGATGTGGTGAAAAGGGACACTAATTCATACATTGTTGGTGTGAGTGTAAATCAATGCAGCTGCTGTGAGAAACAGTGTGGGGGTTTCTCAAAACCTAATAATAGAACTATGATATGATTCATCAATTTCACTTCTGGATAATACCAATTCTGAATTAATATGCATAATTAATAACCCACTTCTGAATTAATATTCAAATATATACATCCACTTCAATATTCATAGCAGCATGATTTACAGTGGTCAAGATATAGAAGTAACTTAAGTGTCCATCAACAGATGCATGGATAAAGAAGATATGATGTGTATATGCAATGAAATATTACTCAGCCATAAAAAATGGTGCATTTACTTTTACCTTCAGATTTCATTTTAATATTCTACATTTATTTTTGTGATTATGAATACCCATTTTCTTTTAAATTTTGAAGTTGGTTGTATGTAGAGAGGAATACTATTGATAATTATACATTGATATTCAATATTCACTAACTCAGCACATTTATATTAGATAATGGTGATGTGTCAAACACTGTTCTAGGTTCAGTGGATACATCAGTGATCAAGGAGACAACTATTCCTATCATTCTAGTTTTAGTGCTTCCCCAGAACTAGGGATGGAGTGAGAAGACACAATAAAAAATGAACAATAAAAATTTTGAAAAGTATAAAACTGTATTGGTAAGTAGTGTAGTAATGGATGAGTCTCACTAAGAAAGTGATAATTACTAAAGATATGAATGATGTGCTATGGTAATTATATAGCTATACTGAAAAATTTATTTGAGTCATAGGGATCAATCTTTCTTCTTCTTTTTTTTTTCCTTCTGGAATATTTTCCCCAAAACTTTAAACTTTTTAAAAAATTTTAATTGGGGTATAGACAATAAACAATATTATAGACAATAAACAATATCATGGTAGTATCAGGTGAATGGCAAAAGGACTTGACCATACATATACATGTATCCATTGTCCTTCAGACTCCTATCTATCCAGGCTGGCACATAACATTGAGCAGAGTTCCATATGCTACATAATAGGTCTTGTTGGTATCCATTTTAAAATATAGCAGAGTGCACATAACCTTCCAAAGTTCCTGACTATCACTTCCCCTTCAGTAACCATAAGTTCATTTTCTAAGTCTGAGAGTCTATTTCTACTTTGTAAGTAAGTTCATTTGTGTCATTTCATACTGAGTGAAATAAGTCAGACTGAGGGAGCAATCACTCTAAAAATCCATGAGCTGGAATTTGATTGGGGACTTTTAGGAATATCAAGAGATACATATCAAGAAAAAAAATAGATGAGAGATGGGGTAGTAGACAATCATGTTTGAAAATTAAAAGAGTACAAGTAAGGTATAGTATTGGAGATCACTGTAAGGGTATTTTCTTTTACTTAGACTCTTCAGAAGAGTTGGATTGATGGATTGTGAGCAAAGAACTCAAATGATTAAGCTTAATTTATTAAAAAGTGACTTGGTTTTCTGTCCTGGCAAACAGACTAGATGAAACTACTTTAAAAGCTAGAAAGTAAATCAGAATATAATAAGAACACAGGCAGGGACTTCCCTGGCAGTACAGTGGTTAAGACTCCACATTTCCAATGCAGAGGGAATTGGTTTGATCCCTGGTCAGGGAACTAGGATCCCACACAGTAAAAATAAAGAAAACAAAACAAAACAAAACAAAACTGAGAAGTGGTTAGATTTTGAATATAATAGAATTTCCTGATCGTTTAAATTTAAGATTTCAAATGTAAACAGATAAGTAAAGAGAATTCTTTTTTTTTTTTTACTATTTTATCTTAGTTTTTATTTTGACATGAGCACCTAAAAGAACAACACTGCCATAATGTGAAAAGGGAAAGAATTTTACAAGACCTAGTTTCAAAGGAGAGATCAGGAAGCACATTCAGATGTAATAAATTTTGAGTTATCTAAAATAGTTGCTAAAGTGGCATTTATTTTACTTATTTACTTGTGTATTTTTGGCTGCACTGCAAGGCTTAGGAGATCTTAGTTCCAGGATCAGGGATTGAACCCTCACCCCCTTCAGTGGAAGCCTAGAGTACTGAACACTGGACTCTGAACCACCACAGAATGGCATTTGGACAGACAAGATTGTAGAACAGGAAAGCTGTCTGAGTTGAATGTATTAATTTTGCCATAATGAATATTTAAATAATATAAACTAATGAGACTGTATGATTTCATCCAAGGTGTGAAAGAAACTAACCAAGTACTGAGCTTTGTATCAGTACTATTTTTATAATTTTTGTTGATTTGATATCATTATGTTGATACAGTTTTTGAAGGATTTTTAGCTGAATATAAAAATCAGGTTGATAGTTTGTTGTTTTCTATCAGCACTTTAAAAATATCAATTGACTGCTTTCTGCCCTTTAATGAGGTGGTATATGCCTTTCCAATCTGTATCATTATTCTGCTGTATGTAATGTTTATGTAATGATTCTTTTTTCTTTATTAGATTTCTAATTTTCTCTGTCTTTTGCTTTTAGCATCTTAACTTCTAAATGCTTATCTGAGTTTATTTTCTTTTCCTGTATTTCTGCATTAGCATACTTGGAATTCCTTGAAATTTGGGGATTTTTCATCAGATGTGGAAATGTTTTAGCAATCATTCCTTCACATATGTTTCTTTCCTATTGGTTGGCTTATATTCTATGAAATTACATATATTAGACAATTTGATTTTGCCTCACAGTTTCTTGAGGCCCTGTTCTTTTATTTTTAGTTTTAATTTTTCCATGGCTTTTATTTTTCATATTTATTTGTATCTGACAATTCTTTTTTATGCCACTCTGATTCCTTTTTGTCGTCATCATTTTTTTATTACAAATATTGCAATTTTCAGATTTTTAGGCTATTTTATTTCTTTTTTAAAGTCTCCATGTCTTTTCTGAAATTCTGTATGCAATTAAATCATTATGACCATGTTTTCCTTTAAGTTCTTAAGAATATTTATAATAATTCCTTTAACAATTTAACAATTGTAGTATTTCAGGTCTCTTTTAGTGTGCTTTTATTCACTTGTCCTTTTTTTTTAATAGATTACATTTTCCTACTCACATATAAAGTTATTTTTTTTTTAAACTTGGATATAGCGAAGATTCTTAATTATATTATCTTGTACTGCAGAGATATTATATTGTTCTACAGGGAAATAATTATAATATCTTATTCTAAATTCCTTATTCCCTAAACTTGTTTAGGCTTAATTTTATATTTTGAAAGTGTAAGTCATTTAAATTTGCAAAATTGTTCAGGGACTCCTGTGATAAACTAATACAACTCTCAAAAAAATAAATAAATAACTATGCCTTTATCTTCAGATCTTAAGTTACATGGCATAGGCAACTTTGCAGATGTAATTAAATGCAAAATTTGGGGAATACATTCTTGGTTATCCTGATGGGCCCAATGTAATTACAATGGTCTTTATGAGTAAAATACTGAAAAAAAAAAAAAAAAAAAGAAAAACTCAGCACCAGAGAGACGAAACCTAAGAAAGACTAGACTGGCCATAGAAGTCTAGAAGACAGAAATAGTCATGAATCGAAAACTGTGAGTAAAATATAGAAACTGGAAAATACAAGGAAGTGTATTCTGCCCTCAAGTCTCCAGAAGGAAAACATTCCCGCCAGCTTTTTTGCCCAAGGAGGCCCTAATTTCAGACTTCTGATCTCTAGACTTACAATAAATTTACATTATTTTAGGTTCCAAGTTGTTTTTTGTTTTGTTTTTGTTTTTGTTTTTTGCAGCAGCAGCAATAGGGAATTAATACATCCCATCACAGATAACCATGTTTAGATATCATATTGAGCAAGACACCATTTAGTTTTTCATAATTGGACAAGGAAAGAATATACTGTTTAAATATTTTACTTAAATACTGACTATGTTAAAAAGGTTTAAAAATAAGATATTAGCAAAGCAACAACCCATATTTTAAAGATGTTTTATAATAATTTTTGAAATAAATAGTGTTAAAAAAGACCTTCCTGGTGGCTCAGACAGTAAAGAATCCCCCTGCAATGAGAGAAACCCCGGTTCCATCCATAGGTCAGGAAGATCCCCTGGAAATAAGGCTACCCACTACAGTATTCTTGCTTGGAAAATTTCACGGACAGAGGAGCTTGGCGGGTTATAGTCCATGGGTTTGCAAAATGTGGGATGCTTTCACTTTCATTTTCAATGTTAAAAACATCCGTTGGTAGAATTTTATTATTATTTTTTTTTTTAGTTTAATATTAGCAACTCTTTGGTTGATGTTATTAGGTCCTATTCTTATTTTTGAAATTATCATAATTGAAAATTCAATTTTACTTTAATTGCAAATTAAATCTAAGCTCTTGTAGATTCCCATTTAAATTCAAGAGGCTAATGAAAAAGTTAACTCTGCCTACAGAAATTACATAACTAAAGTAGAAAATTTGAGTTGCATTACCACCAGATTTTTAAGGATAGACCAAATGCACATACACTGGCATGTTGCTATGTACAACCTTTATTGTTAGTCTATATTCAGCATGCAACCATGAAAGTAACCATGAAAGGATTTTCCTTTCCAGTACATATGTTTGCATTACTTTAAGCATTCAATATGTAGATGTTCATTGCCTAGCAAGGTAGAATGCTGCTATCTATTACATAGTAACATGTCAGAATGACAGCCCCCTCCCCCAATTTTACTCAATGAGATTGATGGATTTACTGCATATTATTCAAATCTTCTCCTTTTGTTATCCTGATAAACATTACTCTTACTAGGAGCTCTATGCTATATTTACACTCTTGCCATATTAAGAAAACTTACTGTATTTCAGATAATTTAACTGTTTTTTTGGGAATGAGAAATAATCAAGAAAATGAGAGATTATATATGTATTATTTAGAAGGAAGTTAGTACTGTAAAATGGATTTAAGCATAAAATATCTCCAGAGATATGCCAAGTACTCATGTGTAAAACATATAACTATAATGCAAAACAAAATATATATAATCATAACACAAAATGTGTATATGCCTATATAAATGTTTAATTTATTAAGATTTAAAACATGCAGTTTTTGATAATTAACACATATATGTGAAATCTAGAAAAATGTTACAAATGAAACTGTTTCTAAGGCAGGAACAGACATGCAGACATAGAAGATGATAATTAAATCATTCTTCAAACTATATCTTCTTTGGCAATGTTTTCTTTACCCTAAATTTTTTCAATTATTTTTTCCTACTACTTCACCTAAAATATCCTCTACTCGATTCTACCTGCCAAAATATAAATATTTAAAACTCAGGTTAACTGTCATTTTCCTTTGGAAATATGGATTTCCTATTTTCCTTTGTGTTATTTTTCTCTTCTGTATCCTCAACACATATCTAATAATTATAATTATTTCATTCATAGTTTCATCCTTGAAATGTTTACCATGTACCTTTTTTAATAAGATGTGCTTGTAAGCTCTGGTATATCACACCAGAGAGATTAAGGTGAGACATATTCTATGTTATGCCCTAATCAAGGAAAGTGCAAATTAATCATTTTTATAAAAAACTATTAATTCTGTATGTATACTTGTTATATCTAAAAATATATTATCCAATGTAAAATATATTCAATTATAACATTATATTTTTCATATTACAATCATTTAAATACTTATAAAAGAAATACACAACTCCTGCTTCACACAAACATGCAAATATATGTTGGAAAGCATCAATTTTGTCTTAAAAATGTAGAAGACTACAAGGCAGAAAGACAAATTAAAAATGTGTCATTCTTTTTGATAATGATTAGTCAAGTATCGTTCAAGCAATGACATTTTATAAAACTTGAAGGTTGTAAAAACAGCCAAACTTGTTACTGAGAAAAATATTTGTAATAAAATTTTATGGTGAGCTGTGATTTAATATGCTAAAATTAAGACTGGCAGAACTGTTTATAACCTAAATTATTGACTCATGTAAAGCAAAATTTTATGAAGAAGAAATCACCCATCAAGTGAGTATTATTTTCAAACATATTTTTTTGATTTATTACATTGAAACGAGTGTGAGTCTTAAATGTGATCATGCATCTACCTTATGAATGGGTTTCTTGCAGTCAAATTTCTTTCCACAAGGGCAAAAGTGGCCAGTAGAGAAAATCTGTGATATTAAAGACAATTGTGTCCTATACTAATTTATTCTGTCTAGTCCCAGTCCTCATTTTATCTTAGATTAGAGAGAGAATAAAAGAAAAGTTCAAAGGTATTTCCTCCATATTCTGTCTCAAATACTTTTTTTTTTTTTTTCAAAGAACCACTAGGAATAAATTTTAGCAAGACCTCCCAATAATCTCCAAATATTTGTTTGGTTATCCAAATCACTGTGCACTTTAATTGCATAAATAATTTTATGTCACAACTTAGAGGCAAATACCTAATTATTCCACAAAGTAGAATACATATTAATGCAATATTCAACAACACAAATTCTGAACTTCCATGCTCTTCAGGAATTAGTAAAATCTTTTTAGTCTACTTTAAAATATATATTCAGGATTTGACAATATCTAGACTTCATATGGGCTACCCTGCTTAAATACACTTATTTTTCTCACTTGAGTTTTTAATAACACCTTTAACTCTAACCGTACTCCCTCCATTTCCTCTTGTCTCTTCATTACAGACTACTGTCCAAACAGGAACAAAGGTGATGCTTTTAAAACATAATTCTGACTGTCACTTTCCTTTTTCTAAATAACTTCATTGGCCTCCCATCTCACTTATAATAAAACAGAAAGTTTTTCTTCCATTGTCCTGGATGTCTATGAATCATCTGCTCTCTCCTTATTGCTCTTATATTATCTTTTATGTCTTTCTTCCTATTCTCTCCACTCTACCCACACTAACTTCCTTGTTCTTCTTCCAGTATAGCAAGTGCCTCAGGGCTGTTATAAATTTTGAAATTTCTTATTGGAATGACATTTCCTCAGAACTCTGAATCTGTGCTACTTAATCTATCAGTTCATTCACATCTTTTCTTCACGTTCCAATATACCATGAAATTTTAGGTTACCCTATTTAAAATTTTAATACCCTCAATGATTTATATTTCTTCATAGATTTTAATTGCCATTAAGAGCAAGCAGTATTGTATTCCTCTTATTTATTGCCTAATTTCCAAAGCAAAATTTAAACAGTACTAGAGTAGGTATTTCTGTCTTTTATATTTACTTTCATTGGTTCTAACATAGTTCATCAGAAGCAATATTTACACAATTATTATTTGAGTATATTAATAAAATCATTCCACACAGACTAGATAAACATACCCCATGCAATAGCCATTGCACCATATGCTGGAGAATTAGGACGTTTGTAAAGCAGAGATGTTTAATCTATAGAGAATTCAAGGCATGAAACATACAGAGGAGAGTGGCATCATCATAATTGCAGAATAACAATTTTCCATGGTTTTCTCCTCAAAGAATACCAATTTATAAAACCACTCAGAAATTATATTTTGTGGAAGTTGAGGAATACAGCTTATAATTCCCAATGTATAACTGGAACAACAACAACAAAAATCCAAAATTGGATTACCCTCAGCTTCTCCCAAGACTGTACCGCTCAGTGGCAAGAACGACATTCCTCCCTGTGATTTCTGGTACTGGGTAAAGTGAGAGCATGTGAGTGGGCACCTGGCTGCCCCGTTTTCACAGGATTCTCCCAAAGTGCCCTGGACTTTGTTTCTCGGCCATTCAGAATACTGAGATGTTTCATGAAACTGAGTGACAAGGAGTTGTCAGAGGAACAATAAATAGGACTCTTTGAGGTCATAAAAAGGAAGGCAACCCTACTAGTCATCCTAAGACTTCTTGTGAGCTCCTGGAGATCCTCACCTGCAGATCCCCCAAGGGGCCCATGGGCATCCTCAGTTCTGCTGCCTCGTTCACACACACACGCCACTCTGGCCATTTTCCCCTGTGTGTTTCCAAAGCAACAAGAGCAAATGTTTGCAGATGGCTAGTGAACCTATTCAGAACTTCCCCTACCGTGTATTCCTGGGAGAAACCACACACGTGAATTTTCAGCCTCAAACTAGAGAAAGCAAAAGAGAGGATTGAGAAAAGACATACAAATTAAGAATTCTTCCACAAAAGGGCAACAAAGTATGGAGCAGGTATACTCATTGAGAGGATATAAAAAGTCTCAAAATCTCAAGCAAGGCTGAAGCCATCAGTAAAAACATGAGAAGGTGACTTAGTTTTCAACGAAACAAGAATGAACATTAGGGAGTACAAAAAAACCGAGAAAGTATGATACCACTAAAGGACTTCAAAAACTTCCAGCAAGTGACCCCAAAGAAATACAGAATTGCACTTTGTTTAATAAAGACTTCAAAGTGATGATTTTAAGAAAGCTCAGTGAGCCACAAGAAAATAAACAGCTTAATAAAATCAGAAAACAAAATACAAACAAAATGAGTTTAGCAGAGTTAGAATTTATTTTAAAAATACATGCAAATTATGGAGCTGAACTAAAAATGCAATAGTGAGCACAAATAGTAGACTAGGTCAAGAAGAAGAAATAATCTGTGAAGTAGAAGATGTCATTTGAAATTACCTAATCAGAGAACAGAAAAAAGGTGTAAAAAGCCTACATGAACTACAGTTTACCATCAAAAAATCTGCACGTTATTGGCATCCCAGATGGAGCAGAGCAGGAGAGAGGTGTATGAGCTCATCTAAAAATAAAGATTGATAAGATCAAATTTTTCTGGAGCGATTTGGCTACCAATAATGAAGCAATAAGTCACCTCCAAATTTCATAATAAACATTAAACAAAAGCCTATAGTAGGGACACAAAGAATAAAGACAAGAGATAAAAGGATACCAAAATAGAAAATTCTGAAATACATGGAAATAAACAATATCCTCCAGAAAAAGTAATGAGTCAAGAAATTTAAAAAAAAAAAATGCTTGAGCAAATGAAAATGGATACAATATATGAAAACTCATGTGTTGCTGCAAAAGCAGTTATATGGGAAAGATTTGCAGCAATAAATGACTACATTAAGGAAAAAAGAAATCTCTCAAAAACAAGTAAAATTTACACATGAAGAAAGTAGATAGAGGAAGAAAGGAATCCTGAGTTAGGACAAGTAAGGAAATAAGGACAGGGAAGCCTGGCACACTGCATTTCAGGGAGGGGAAAGAGTTGGCTGTGACTTAACGAATGAACAACAACAACAACAACTCGTATGAAACCACAGAAGACCTCAAGTGGCCAAAACAATGCTGGGAAGGAAAACCAGAGCTGGAGGAATCAGGGTCCCTGATTTCAGACAATACCACCAATCTATAGTAAGCAAGACAGTATGTTACTGGCACCAGAACAGAAATATAGCTAAATGGAATGGATTAGAAAAGCCCAGAAATAAACCCACACACCTATTGTCAACTTATCTTTGATAAAGTAGGCAAGAATATAATGGAGAAAAGAGAGTCTCTTCAATAATTGGTTCTGGGAAAATGGGGCACTTTATGAAAAGATTTAATTTAGAATACTTCCTAATGCAAAGAACAAAAATAAACTCAAAATGCATTAAAGACATAAATGTAAAATGACACACTGTGAAGTCAGTGGAAAACACAAGCAGAATACTCTTGAATATCAATTTCAGCAAGATCTCTTTTTGATCCACCACCTAGAATAATGTAAATAAAAGCAAAGATAAACAAATGAGACATAACTAAACTTAAATGCCTTTACACAGCAAGGAAAACCATAAACAAGCCAAAAAACAGCCCTTAGAATATATTTGCAAATGAAGAAAATATTTGCAAATGAAGAAATTTAGAAAGAATTCATCTCCAAAATATACAAGCAATTCATGTATATCTCAATATCAAAAGGGTGCTCGATATTGCTCATTATTAGAGAAATCAAATCAAAACTACATGAAGTATCACCTTACACCAGTCAGAAGGGCCATCCCCCCCCCCCCAAAAAAAAAAAATTAAAGCAATAAATGCTACAGAGGGTGTGGGAAAAGGGAATTCTCTGAAACTGTTGGTGGGAATGTAAATTTTACAATCACTATGGAAAACTGTTTGTAGGTTCTTTAAAACCTAAAAATAGAGCCACTATATGATACAACAATTCCACTGCTGAGTATATATCCTGAGAAAAACATAATTTAAAATACACATGCAACTCAAAGTTCAATGCAACACTATTTTCAATAGCCAGGAAACTGAAGCAACCTAAATGTTCATGAGCAGACGCATTGATAAAGAAGATGTGGTATATGTATGTAATGGAATATTACTCAGCCATAAAAAGGGATGAAATCGGGTCATTCATACTGATGTGGATGAACCTAGAATTGGTCATATGGAGTGAAGTAATTCAGAGAGAGAAAAACAAATATCATGTATAAAATAATAAAAATCTATGCACATTCACCTATTATTGCATTAACCTCCTTATTGCAAAATTCAGACTTAAATTGAAGAAAGTAGGGAAAACCACTAGACCATTCAGGTAGGACCTAAATCAAATCCCTTACAATTACACAATGAAATAGACAAATATATTCAAAGGATTAGATCTGATAGACAGAGTGCCTGAAGAACTATGGATGGAGGTTCATGAAAATTTACAGGAGGCAGTGATCAAGACCATCCTCAAGAAAAAGAAATGCAGAAAGGTAAAATGTTTGTCTGAGAAAGACTTACAAATAGCTGAGAAAAGATAAGCAGCTAAAGGCAAAGGAAAAAAGGAAAGATATACCCATTTGAATGCAAAGTTCCAAAGAATAGCACAAAGAGGTAAGAAAGCCTTCCTCAGGGATCAGTGCAAAGAAATAGAGGAAAACAACAATATAGGAAAGACTAGAGATCTCTTCAAGAAAATCAGAGATACCAAGGGAATATTTCATGCAAAATGGGCACAATAAAGGACAAAAATGGTGTGGACCTAACAGAAGAAGAAGATATTAAGAAGAGGTAGCAAGAATACACAGAAGACTTTACAAATAAGATCTTTATAACCCAGATAACCACGATGGTGTGATCACTCACCTAGAGCCTGACATTTTGGAATGCGAAGTGGGCCTTAGGCAGCATGCCTATGAAAAAAGCTAGGGGAGATGATGAAATTTCAGTTGAGCTATTTCAAATCCTAAAAGATGATGCTGTGAAAATGCTGCATCGAATATGCCAGCAAATTTGGAAAACTCAGGAGTGGCCACAGGACTGGAAAATGTCGGTTTTCAATCCCATCCCAAAGAAGGGTAATGCCAAAGAATGATCTGCTGCTGGTGCTGCTAAGTAGGTTCAGTCATGTCCGACTCTGTGCGGCCCTATAGACGGCGGCCCACCAGGCTCCTCTGTCTCTGGGATTCTCCAGACAAGGATACTAGAGTAGGTCGCCATTTCCTTCTCCAATGTATGCATGCATGCTAAGTCGCTTCATTCATGTCCGACTCTGTGCGACCCTGTAGATGGCAGCCCATCAGGCTTCTCTGTTCACAGAATTCTCTGGGCAAGAATACTGGAGTGGGTTGCCATTTCCTTCTCCACAAAGAATGTTCAAACTACCGCAAAATTTTGCTCATATTACCTGCTAGCAAAGTAATGCTCAAAATTCTCCAAGCCAGGCATACATGAGCCATGAACTTCCAAATGTTCAAGCTGGTTTTAGAAAAGGCAGATTAACCAGAAATCAAATTGCCAACATCCATTAGATCATCATAAAAGCAAGAGAGTTCCAGAAAAACATCTATTTCTGCTTTATTGACTATGCCAAATCCTTTGACTGTGTGGATCACAACAAACTGTGGAAAATTCTTAGAGATGGGAATACCAGAACACCTTACCTACCTCCTGAGAAATCTGTGTACAAGACAAGAAGGAGCAGTTAGAACTGAACATGGAACAACAGATTGGTTCCAAATTGGGAAAGGAGTATGTCAAGGCTGTATATTGTCACCCTGCTTATTTAACTTATATGCAGAGCACGTTATGCAAAATGTTGAATGAAGCAAAAGTTGGAATCAAGATTGCCAGGGAAATATCAATAACCTCAGATATGCAGATGACACCACCCTTATGGCAGAAAGTGAAGAAGATCTACAGAGCTTCTTGATGAAAGTGAAAGAAGAGAGTGAAAATGCTGGCTTAAAACTCAGCATTCCAAAACCTATGATAATGGCATCTGGTCCCATCACTTCATGGCAAATAGATGGGGAAACAATGGAAACAGTGAGAGACTTATTTTTTTTTTGGCAGGGGTGGTGCTCCAAAATCACTGCAGGTGGTGACTGCAGCCATGAAATTAAAAGATGCTTGCTCCTTGGAAGAAAAGTTATGATCAACATAGACAGCATATTAAAAAGCAGAGACATTACTTTGCCAACAATGTCCATATAGTCAAAGCTATGGTTTTTCTAGTTATCATTTATGGATGTGAGGTTTGGACCATCAAGAAAGCTGAGTGCCGAAGAATTGATGCTTTTGAACTGTGGTGTTGGAGAAGACTACTGAAGAGTCCCTTGGCTTGACTGGACCAGTCAATCCTAAAGGAAATCAGTCCTGAATATTCATTGGAAGGACTGATGCTGAAGCTGAAACTCCAATACTTTGGCCACCTGATGCAAAGAGCTGATTCATTGGAAAGACCCTGATGCTCAGAAGGATTGAAGGCAGGAGGAGAAGAGGATGACAGGATGAGATGGTTGGATGGCATCACCAGTTTAATGGACATGAGTTTGAGCAAGCTCTGGGAGTTTGTGATGGACAGAGAAGCCTGGAATCTTGCAGTCCATGGGGTCGCAAAGAGTCAGACATGGCTGAGTGACTGAAATGAACTGATGTACATTAACACATATATATGGGATCTAGCACATTAAAAAGCAGAGACATTACTTTGCCAACAAAAGTCCGTCTAGTCAAGGCTATGGTTTTTCCAGTGGTCATGAATGGATGTCAGAGTTGGACTATAAAGAAAGCTGAGCACAGAAGAATTGATACTTTTTTTTTTTTTTTGATAGTGGAGTGCAGTTTATTACGCCGGCGGGCCCAAGGCAGAGTCTCCTCTTAGCCAAGGACCCCGACCAGCATTTGTGAAAATCTTTTATACCCCATGTGTCCAAACCCACTACCCCAATTCCCTTGAGACTTACATAAACAAAGGAAGGGTAAATACAACTACAATAACCCCATCATTCACGTGTTATGTGTTCAAACAGTCAATAATCAATAAGCCCGCAGTTACATAACAAATAGTTAATAACTGATAAGCCTGTGCTTACATTCTGATAGCTAGTGTCCGGAGGCAGGGGTGATTAGTGTCTGTTCTTCAAGATTCCCCTGCCCAGAGGGGGGTCTTATCCTTCCATTGTCATTCCCACAGGCGCTAAGCACAGAGTTCAGAGTCCACTGGAGAGGTGGCCGCGCACGATCAGCACAGACAGGCCTGAGATGGAGTCCAGGCCCTATGAATTCCTTCTTCATTCCCCCCTCTTGATGCTCTTAGTTTCCATAACGAGCATCATTTATTGAGATATATTGTACCTTAGCCCTCCTGCCACCCACATGAGAGAATGCTATCAACCTCTGGGTTACAAAATTTACAAGGCATTGTAGGAAGCAGGTCCACAAAGCAGTATGATCAAGATTACTATAACAACAGTTCATTAGACATGGCTTTCACTTGATTTTGCATATCCTCCAAGGCAGCAGATACATCTTCAGACAGGTCAGGGATGTACACACCATTCGCCAAAGTCCCTCCTTGGGCTGCTGTGAGTATGTCTAATGCCATCCTATTTTGAATTACTGCCTTCTTCATCTGAATCTGTTCTTCGTTCAAAGCTTGAATGGCTTTAGTACTGTCTAAGAGGGCCTGTTTAGTGAAATTAGTTAAGGCCTCTACCTTAACCATGATATCCGTTGTCCCTACAGAGGGTACAAACAAGGCAGCAAGATAGTCATACCATTGGAACACAGATCGTGTCCATCTTGCATGCAGATAAGGCAGGTTAACTGGAGGCTGGTGTAGGCCAGGCTTAATACTGCCATGGGCGAAAGCAAATCCTAATGTGCAACGCCCCACCCAGCCAACTGGTAACCATGGCCATAAGTTAAGCCCACAGAGCCACTGGGTCCCATTGGGGGCTACCCAGCGGATTCCAGGATTATATTTCCAGTCGGAACCGGGCCACTGAGCAGACTGATTGGGGTGATAGGTAACTTCCAAGATTTGTTTACTTTGTTCAGGGGACAAATAACAATTCTTTTGGGTCTAGGGGATGGTCTCCAAATCCAACTTTCTGTTCTTTTTGTTCCCAGCAAATAGTAGCAGGGGCAATCAACTGTCCTTTCTCAGGAGTCATCCAGAAATATTCATCCCAGACCTGGTAGTATTGCTCAAGGCACCGGGAGGCCTGTCTCCCCTTTTGTAAGGGAGCCCTTTTCCTCTTTAATTGTCATATATGAGGTATAAGCCTTTGTTATCTCCGTAAGGCTGGTGTTCATGTTAAATGTAACCCTATGTCCCCGGCCCATTGATGGCTTCTTCTAACACCAGAGGGCAAAGAAAGGTTATGGTTGGTGAGAGAGAGGAAAGTTCCTTTCTGTTGTTAAAGTCCCCATAACGGAGTGACGATACCCACCAGGGGAGTCTGTCTGACAGGGGCATAGCCCCACATACCCAAGTTCAAAATTGCATTGGTGAGGCCGAGCAGCAGGAGTCGTTTACCCAGCTCCATCCTGTAGAGGGCTCGTCTGGGACCTAGTTTTCTTCTTCCTCCTCAGAATGATCTTGGTTTCCCGTGGGTCGGTGGGGTCCTTCTGGGTGGTCCACTCGGCGTCCTCCGGGTCAGCGTGGTATGTCTTCTTTGCTCTGGTGTGATGGATCAAGGGACAATACCTGCAACTTTAACTGAGCGCTCAGGTCCCCTGCTGCCGTCCACTACCTGCTGACGTGAAAGGTCCGGGCGTTGAGAAGCAGAATCCTTCCAGAGGGGCGAGGCGCCTTCCCCCCTCTAGGAGATTCAAGCCACAAAGCCTCGGGGTGGCCTCAAATGACACCTGTCTCCTCAAAGTGAGGAGTTTCCCGGCCCATGCACCAAATGTTATAGCCACGCTTTCCGGGAAACAGACTCACTCAGAAGGACAATGCAGATAGTGGAGTGCAGTTTATTATGCCGGAGGGCCCAAGGCAGAGTCTCCTCTTAGCCAAGGACCAGAATTGATACTTTTGAAATGTGGTGTTGGAGAAGACTCTTGAGAGTCCCTTGGATAGTAAGAAGATCCAACCAGTCCATCCTAAAGGAAATCAGTCCTAAATATTCATTGGAAGGACAGGTGCTGAAGCTGAAACTCCAATACTTTGGCCATCTGATGCAGCTGACTCATTTGAAAAGACCCTGATGCTGGGAATGATTGAGGGCAGGAGAAGTGGACGACAGAGGATAAGATGGTTGGATGGTATCACAGTCTCAATGGACATGGGTTTGGGTGGACTCCGGGAGTTGATGATGGACTGGGAGGCCTGGCATGCTGCGGTTCATGGGGTCGCAAAGAGTCGGACAAGACTAAATGACTGAACTGAGCTGAATGGGCTCTAGAAAAACGATATTGATGAATATATTTTCAGGAAAGGAATAGAGACACGGATGTAGAGAAAGGACTTGTGGAGACAGTTGGCAAAGAAGACTGTGGGGCAAATGGGGAGAGTAGCATTGACATATATACCCTATCATGTGTAAAATAGATAGCTAGTGAAAAGCTGCCATATAACATAGGGAACTCAAGTCAGTGCTCTGTGATTGTCTAGAGGGATGGGATGGGGAAATCTCAAGGCAAAGTTTTATATGTTATAAAACATGTTTAGCTTATTCACTTTGTAGTACATCAGAAACTAACACTGCAAAACATTATAAAGTAATTATCCTTCAATTAGAAAATAACTCAAAATAAGTAAAGAATACAAATAGAGGGATCACACCAAGATTTAAATTGTATTAAAAATCTATAGCAATCAACACAATGTGGTACTGGAATCAAATAAACACATAGAAAAGTGGAACAGAATCAAGAGCCTGGAATAAAATCTATACATATATGATCAATTGATTTAACAAGGAGTCAAGAATATTCAGTTGCAATATGGCAATTACTTCAATAAGTCACATTAAAACAACTGGTTATTCAACTATAAAAGAGTGAAAATGGACCCTCTTATCATACTATTCACAAAAGTTAACTCGACATGGACAAAATATTAAATATAGACCTGAAATTCTAAACTGCCTATAATAAAACATAGTGAAGAATTTACTTGACATTGGCAACTTTTTTTTTTTTTTTGGCTATAACATCAAATGCATCAGCAACATAAGAAAAATTTAAAAACTAGGACTACATCAAATTAAAGAACTTTTGCACAGCAAAGGATATTATTATTATTAAATTTAAAATGATGGCAGAATATCTACAAACTATAACAAGATGGGGATTCCTTGGTGGCTTAGATGGTAGAGTCTGCCTGCAATTCAGGAGACCCAAGTTCAATCCCTGGGTCTGGAAGATCCCCTTGAGAAGGGAATGGCAATTCACTCTAGTATTCTTGCCTGAAAAAATCCCATGGATGGAAGAGCCTGGTGGGCTACAGTCCATAGGGTCAAAGAGTCAGACATGACCGAGTGACTTCACTTTCACTTTCAAACAAGATGGGCTTCCTTGATGACTCAGAGGTAAAGGATCTACCTGCCAATGACACAGGTTCAACCTCTGGGTCAGGAAGATCCCCTGGAGAAGAAAATGTCAACTCACCCAGTATTTTTGCCTGGGAAATCCCAGGAACAGAAGATTACAGTCCGGGATATAGTCCATGAGATCACAAAAAGTTAACCATGACTTAACAACTAAACATCAGCAACATATCAGACAGTCCCAATGAGATATCACATCGTATCTATTAGAATGGCTATCACCTAAAGATAAGAATTTGCAAATGCTGGTGAGGATGTGAAGAAAAGGGAATCCTTGTGTGATTTTGGTTCCTCAAAAAATATATAATAGGACTAACACATGGTCCAGAAACCCCACTTTTGTGTGTATATCTAAAGGAAATAAAATCACTATACTGAAGTAATATCTGCATTCCTATGTTCATTGGAGCATTATTCATAATAGCAAAGACATTGACATGTCTCATGATGAATAAATGGATAAATATATATATAAATATATATAAATATATTTATTTAAAATATTAAATTTTAAATACATATTTAAAATAAAATAAAATAAATTTATTTTAAATATAAATATATAAGAATATATATAAATATTATATATATAAATACATATAAATATACATATACATGTATAAATATAAATATATATAATAAATGGATAAATATATCTATTATAAATATATATATCATACATATATATGATAGAATATTATTCAGTCATAGAAAGAAAGAAATTCTCCTATTTGGTACAATTTTGGTGGACGATGAGGCCATTCTGCCATGTGAAGTTAAGTCAGACAAAGAAAGACAAGTACTGTATGATCTCATTTTTATGTGAATCTAAAAAACATTAACTCAGAAAGCCAGCAGAAGCACCATTGCTAGAGGGAGTGCTTGGGGGAAATGAGGGGATACTTGTGAAAAGGTACATATTTTCAGTTATAAAATGAGCAACCTTTGCGGACCTAATGTAGATCATGATGATTCTTGTTTAAAAATCTCTGATAATCTTTTGGCAATATATACGAAGACCAAATTATGTTGCACATTATAAACAATATTATATATCAATGATATCTCAATAGCATTGGCATTAAATAAAAATGCATATAACAACATGAAGTGAGACAATGACACCGCAGAGGTTCATTTGGTATCAGCATGGTAACTACTAAAGCAGAACAGTGCACAGAGTCATGAGAGTTTCATATCAACCCAGAGTGATCACTAGTGTGCCGTTAATCTCATTTCTGAGTTGAGTTGGAGGAATCACTGTGTGCTGTGCTTAGCTGCTCAGTCACGCCTGACTCTTTGCGGCCATGGACTGTAGCCCGCCAGGCGCTGCTGTCCATGAGGATTCTCCAGGCAGCGATACTGGAGTGGGTTGTCATGCAAGCCGTCAGGGAATCTTCCCAACTCAGGGATCGAACCAAGGTCTCCCGCATTGCAGGCAGACTCATCTGGGGCTTCCTTGATAGCTCAGTTGGTAAAGAATTTGCCTGCAATGCAGGAGACCCCGGTTCGATTCCTGGGTCAGGAAGATCCACTGGAGAAGAGATAGGCTACCCGCTCCAGCATTCTTGGACTTCCCTTGTGGCTCAGCTGGTAAAGAACCCACCTGCAATGCAGAAAACCTGGGTTCGAACCCCAGGTTGGGAAGATCCCCTGGAGAAGGGAAAAGGCTACCAACTCCAGTATTCTGGCCTGGAGAATTCCATGGACTGTGTAATCCATGGGGTCACAAAGAGTCGGACACGACTGAGCGACTTTCACTTTCACTTCACTTTTTTTTTTACCATCTCAGCTTCCAGGGAAGCCTAAGGAGGAATCACAGCGCAATGCGCATGGATTTAGAAGTAGTCCCTGATGTAGAGGAGCCTTGTATATTTAAATAACATTAAATACCGACTGTACAGCTTGTAGTATTAAGGGCAGAGGGACGCAGTTTAGGTTGGAAAGCTCTGTGCAAGAAGGTTCAGGACCCTTCAGGCCTCAGTAAGAATTTTGAAATTCACCATGAATTCTCAGAAAATGTATTTTCTATTTTAAAAACAGGACTGGCATCATCAATTTGAAAGATTATCTTAGTTCTGTGTGCAAAATATTTGCTATTGAGTAGAAGTGAATATAAGGATAACAGTGCTAATATTATTATTCAAAGAAAATGTGATTGTGACTTGTACTAGGATGTTAGTGGAATTATAAAGTGAAGATTTAAGGTTTATTAAGAATGTACATTTCCTGAAAAAATCCATCAAGTTGAATATAGGTAATAGTTTACCTATAATGAAAATAATGAGCAATAATTTAACATGTACAACTTGAGATTTAGTAGTTGTACTCATTCATGAAATTTACTACCACACTTACGATACAGATCATTTTTATTTCTTCCAGAAGTTCCTATGAAAATTTTCAATCCATTCCTCCTTCCATCTCTGATTTCAGGCATGCACTGATCTTCTTTTCTCAGTATAGTTTAGTTTGCATTTTATAGAAATAGAAACACATAGAATTAACTGTCATGTGTCTGTCATCTTTCATTTAGCATAAAACTTTTGAGACTCAACCACTCCTGTTGCATGGATCAGTAGTTTATATATATGTGTGTGTATATATTATGTATATACATATATATGCATGTATATATAATGAAATATGTATGAATATACCAGGAATGTGAAATAAATGTGTTAGGTGATATATATTTTTTTTAATGATAACAAACATATCAAACTTATTCAGAAGCCTGTGACAAAATAAGTTAATGCATTTTAAGTGTGATATATACTTATGTTCTAAACATTATACACTTGTCAAAACTTTGCATTTCATGTATGTATTTTCTCTCATGCTTATATGTGTAAGTGATTAGAGAAGTCTGTTGAACAATAACTCAAATGAAATGATAAAGATAGCCATGGGGAAGGTTGATGTAGCTTTCAGAAGTGTCAAACAAATCTAAGGACGGAATTCATTATTTACCCAATTACTCAGAAGCTCCACAAATAACATACTGAAAATTTTAAGGACTAGAACATTTTAACGTAAGTGGTTAAATTGTTTTGGCAGATGCAAGAAGTGCAATCATCAGAATTGTATACCTAAAAATCCTAGTAATTGGAATTTTTAAGCATAAGATTAAAGTGCTGTTTTAGAGAAGGTATTCAATCAGAAAATATTACAGTTATATAGAGACAGAAAATATTCTAGCAATTTATCAACAAATATCCTGAGCTGACAACTAGATTAAATAAATGAACAAAATATAACAGGTTGGAGACAAGCCATCGTGAAAAGAAACTTGCTAACTGAAGCTGAAATTAATGCCATTAAACATGATGTTGCAGGAGATTTGTGATTTAACCAAATAACAAATGAAAGCTCCCTGCTGTTGATGTATCAGGAGATGAAGATTAAATGGAAAGGAAAAAAATAGGTGAACAAACAATGAACTTGGAATGTATATGAATGTTGAACATAGTATATATACATGAACACATGCACATATATAAAATATAAGTATATATAATATATTATGTGTATACATACACATATTATATATAAATACATACATATAATATGTTATTTGTAAATATCAGTAGAAGATACTTTCCTCCAGGACTTGTAGTCTCTTAAGGGTCAGAAGTAAGTAAGAAAAGGAAAAAAGTAATGAAGCTTAATGATCCTATTAAATTCTGGAGGCCAGTACACTCCTTAGAAACACAGGATATATATCAAAATTGGGAGATTTTCACAAAGGTCTTAAAATGCTAACATTGTAAGATTTTTGGGGGGTCCTTTCTCTGTTTCAAATCCTCTGAACTCTCCACCAACCAATGTAAATTTGTTAGCTTGTGGGGACATGTTTTCTTGTCCATTAAGGGAATGAAAAATAGCACCACTAGTAAAGTTTTTAAATTTAAAGTCATACCTAAATATTGCTTACTTACTGGAATACTTTATTATTTAAAATATTCCCAGATGGCTACCTTCATATATTGAAAAGTTGAGTATTTCATAGATATATTTCTCCTGCCAAAAACAGCTAAAGACCACTGCAAGAGAAGCATAAGAATACATAATGTGGACAAGGATGGATCATGGTAATCAGTTTGGAATAAAGAAAGTCTTATTGCAAATAAATCATCATTAAATACCAGGAAGACATATCAACTATATTGGAGGAGAAGGGAAGCAAATATGGACACTAAATTGTTCTGCCATTAGTTTATTTTACTTGCAGTGTTAAACATCTAACATTTATTAGTACATTACAATGGATTTTTTTTTTTTTTTTTGCCACATGGACCTCACACAATGCAACAAATACATAAGAAACAATCTCATTATACTGAGCTTCATAAATTCTCCTTCTTTATTATAATTTTGATAGAAATAAAATCTCAATTACTGTTAATACAAACATTCATCATTAATATAGTAAATATACACATTTTTATAGGGCATATATAATACCTGACATTCTTCTAGACACTGAGGATACAACTGAGAACAAGACAAAATCCCTTTGCACACATTGCTTGCAATCAAAGTGGGGAGACAGAAAGTAAACAAATAAATCAGTGGGTGTGTAATATATAATGAGTTTCTGACTCTCCCTGCTTAGAGGGGCCTTTACTGACTAAGCTCACAAAAACAGTGCCTCCAAAATTCACACTTGTTTTACTTTTTTTTTTTTTTTAATTTATGCTTGGTCTAATTGTATATAATACAATTTATTGCTTTCATTGGTTACTCTGACACCTGTCTGCTCAGCTCGCTCTCGGGAGTTGTAAAAGCAACAGACCAAAAGTGGAAGTAGCAGTCAAGTATTTAATCACTTACAGTGATTAAGAAGAACATGTTGCTGCTGCTAAGTCGCTTCAGTCGTGTCTGACTCGATGCGACCCCATAGATGGCAGCCCACCAGGCTCCTCCATCCCTGGGATTCTCCAGGCAAGAACACTGGAGTGGGTTGCAGAACATGCTAAACTGGAGAAATGTCTACGCCCACTCCATCACCACATCCCCACACGCAGGGTCAGGTGGCTGAGCGCAGATGTGGAAGTTATCTCATTGACAGGGAACCTTGAGGCTTCTCCATTTGCAGTTTTATGAACCCTGAAAGCAAGGGGTAGGAGAGAAGAGCCAGGACTGGGAAAAGTGCTGAGCCATGAGTCAGAGTGGTAAAGAGTGTCAGGTATCCCCCCTTTCTCCAATAAAGTGATGTCAGCGGAGGCACTTGAGAAAGTCCTCTATCTAAGGCTTTCATAAAGAAAGCCTCAAAGGAAATGGCCCACGGTTAGAAATGAAAATAATGCATAAGAGCATGGCTGGCCAGAGGGGCAAGTGTCCTTGATGGCTACTCTCTTCAGAAACTGCAGCTCACTGGCTGTTCACCAAGTCTGGTGTGGGGAGGGCAGCTTTTCCCTGTGAGGCCCGGCAGGAAAAGCCTTTAGAATTGCCTACACTCAAGCCTAAAATATCACATACAGGTTTTTAACAAGGAGCCAGACTCTTCAGTTAGCATTTAAAAAGATAGCTGAAAGATGTCACTTTAATAAATTCATTTACTCATAGAAAGTATATGTATAGATCACTCATTATGGTCCATGTAATTGATAGGAACTGCAGGGAACTCCCGTGAACTTCCAGATGTTCAAGCTGGTTTTAGAAAAGGCAGAGGAATCACAGATCAAATTGCCAACATCTGTTGGATAATCGAAAAAGCAAGAAGTTCCAGAAAAGCATCTATTTTTGCTTTATTGCCTATGCCAAAGCCTATGTGGAAAATTATGAAAGACATGAGAATACCAGACCACCTGACCTGCCTCTTGAGAAACCTGGATGCAGGTCAGGAAGCAACAGTTAGAACTGGACATGGGACAACAGACTGGTTCCAAATCGGGAAAGGAGTATTGTCAAGGCTGTATATTGTCACCCTGCTATTTAACTTATATGAAGAGTCCAGCATGAGAAACACTGGAATGGAAGAAGCACAAGCTGGAATCAAGACTGCCAGGAGAAATATCAATAACCTCAGATGTGCAGATGACACCACCCTTATGGCAGAAAGTGAAGAGGAACTAAAGAGCCTCTTGATGAAAGTGCAAGAAGAGAGTGAAAAAGTTTACTTAAAGCTCAACATTCAGAAAACTAAGATCATGGCATCCGGTCCCATCACTTCATTGCAAATAGATGGGAAAACAATGGAAACAGTGGTAGACTCTTTTTTGGGCTCCAAAATCACTTCAGATGGTGACTGCAGCCATGAAATTAAAAGATGCTTACTCCTTGGAAGGAAAATTAGGACCAACCTAGAGAGTATATTAAAAACCAGAGACATTACTTTGTCAACAAAGGTCTGTCTAGTCAAGGCTATGGTTTTTCCAGTAGTCATGTATGAATATGAGAGTTGGACTATAAAGAAAGCTGAGTGCCAAAGAACTGATGCTTTTGAACTGTGGTGTTGAGAAAACTCTCGAGAGTCCCTTGGACTGCAAGGAGATCCAATCAGTCCATCCTAAAGGAAATTGGTCCTGATTACTCATTGGAAGGACTGATGTTGAAGCTGAAACTGGAATACTTTGGCCACCTGATGCGAAGAGCTGACTCATTTGAAAAGTCCCTGATGCTGGCAAAGATTGAAGGAGGGAGGAAAAGGGGATGACAGAGGATGAGATGGTTGGATGGCATCACCGACTCAATGGACATGACTTTGAGCAAGCTCTGGGAGTTGGTGATGGACAGGTGGGGCTGGTGTGCTGCAGTACATGCAGTCACAGAGTCGGATACGACTGAGCAACTGAACTGAACATAGTTGATAGGAGACACTGATTTTATGTAAATTTGTATAATATGTTATTTATCATCATGGGACTTATAGTTCCTCAGTGTCTATATTTAGTAATAACATCAATAATAGTAACAAAAAATATAGGTCTTAACATTTGCTAGACTTTGTTCTAAGTAAGTTAAAATATTGATTAATTGAAATAACATAAGAACCTTATATAGAAGCTTTGTTAATACTTCAGTTTGAGGATAAGGAAGCGTGTGCATGAGTGCTAAGTCCCTTCAGTCATGTCCAACTCATTGCAATCCTATGGCCTGTAGCCCACCAGGCCACTCTCTGTCCTTGGGATTCTCTTGGCAGGAATCCTGGACTGTGTTGCCATGTCTTCCTCCAGGGATCATTACAACCCAGAAACCCAAACAGCATCTCTTTTGTCTCCTGCATTGGCAGGTAGGTTCTTCATGACCAGTGCCGCTCGGGAAGCCCCAAGGAAGCATAGACACAGAAACCAAACACAGAGGTGATAGCAAATATGGCCACAAATTCTCTTCAAATACTTGTTGCTTGTGGCATCCAACTTCCTTTCTGGGAGCAGTTATGTGACTTGTTTTGACCAGTATAATGTTAACAATTGTGATGTGAGAAGATATTTGTCCTCTCTAATACTGTTCTTAGGAACCTATAACTAGTAATGTGAAAAACACAGAAAGCTGGGCTGTCCTGATTGAAGACAATGTCTCAGTTATCCAAATCTTCCCACCCAAGGGCTATAAGGTCTAAACAACTTAATTTTCTGCCATTGTCTGTCGGCTTGACTTCTGTTAACATGTAAATTCTTGTATAAGTGAACTCAACTGAGATCTGCAGATAATCCATCTAAAGTAGTCCAAACCCAACTGCAGATTCTCAAAATTGCAAGCCAGATAATCGGTTATTGTTTTAAGATACTAAGTTTTGGAGTGGTTGGGGCAAGGCAATATATTATTTATACCATGCTTGCTTGCTTGCTCCGTCACTTCAATCATGTCTGACTCTTTGCGACCCCGTGGATTGTAGCCTGCCAGACTCCTAGGTCCATGGGATCCGCCAGGCAAGAATACTGGAGTGTGTTACCACTCCCTTCTCCAGGGGATTTTTCCGATCTAGGGACTGAACCCATGTCTCCTGCATCTCCTGCATTGCAGGTGGATTCTTTACCCACTGAGTCACCTGGAAGCCTAGTATTTATACCATGGCAAATACTAAAACTTAAAAGATACTCATAGAGGTTACTTTGCATTAGGTTAACATATTGCCCTCTCAACCTAATGTTAAAAAGGCATAAATAATATTGAAATAAATGTAAAAGTCAACTGTTTTACCAGATATCAACAATGAACAAATTAAAAGCAAATACCATTTGCATTAGCACTCACAAAAAGAAAATACTTAGATGCAAATTTAGAAAAATATGTACAAAACTTCCAGAAGGAAAAATGCTGATGAGATGAACACAATTGAACTGAATAAATAAAGAGATAGCCCATGTTAGTGGTTAAGAATATTTAATATTGTCAAGATGTCAGTTCTTCCCAAATTTATATATTTAAGGGAATCCCAACCAAAATGCAAGCAAGTTATTTAATGTATATCAGTAGACTGATTCTAAAGTATACATGGAGAGGCAAACAACCCAGAATAGCCAACAAAATATTAAAGCAAAACAACTAAGTTGGAGGGCTGACATTACCTGACTTCAGACTTAACAAAAAGCTAAAGTAATTAGGAGAGTAAGGTATTGATAAACAAATAGACAATATAGATCAGTGGAACAGAAAAAAGATCCCAGAAATAGACTACCCTAAATATAATCAACTGATCTTTTATAAAGGAGAAAATGCAATACAATAGAACAAAAATAATCTCTTGAACACAAAGTGCTGGAATGAGTGAATATTCACGTGTGAAAAAAATCAATCTAGACAGAATTTACACACCTCACAGAAATTAACTCAAAATATATGACAGACCTAAGTGTACAAAAGAATTAAAGGAGTCTGGAAAACCTCGATGACCTTGATTAAGGCAATGGTTTTCTTGGTTTGACTCCAACAATAAATAAATAAGCTGGACTTAATTAAAATTAAAAGCAAACAAACAGAAAAAAACAAAAAACAAAAAACATTCTACTCTATGAAGTGCAATGTCAAGAGAATAAGAAGACACACCACAGAATAGAAAACATTTGCAAGAGACACATTTGAGAAGAGGCTAATACACAAATGGACAAGGGGCTCTTAAAACTAAACAATAACAAGACAGCAACCCAGTTAAAAAATAGACCAAACACCTTATCTAACATTTCACCAAAGATATGCAGTGGCAGATAAGCATACACAATGATGCTCCATATCACATGCCATCAAAAAACTGCAAGTTCAAATGAGATACCATTATACAACCTGACTAAAATTTGAAACACTGACAACACAAAAAGCTGGTTGGGATGGGAAACAACAGGAATTTTCATACATTGCTGGTGGAAATGCAAACTGTTAATCTCATTTTGGAGGACATAGTGATGGTTTGTTACAAAATTAAATGAATTCTTATCATAAGATCCAGCTTTCATGCTCCTTGTTATTTACCAAATGAATAGGAAACTTTGTCCACAAAAAAACCTTCAAACAGATGTTTATAGCAGCTTTGTGCATAATTGCCAAAACTTGGAAGTAACTAAGATGTCCTTCAGTGATAAACAGATGAACTGTTGTACATTCAGACATTTGAATATTATTCAGCACTTTAAAGAAATGAGCTCTCAAACTATTAAAAGACATAGAGGATCCTTAAATTCATACTAGTAAGTGAACAAAACCAGCCTAAAAAGGCTAAATACTGTATAATCCCAACTATATGACATTCTGGAAATGGCAAAACTATGAAGACAATAAAAAAATCAGTGGTTGCCAGAGTTGGGATGGGGGGTATAAATAGAGTACAGAAAATTTTAATTTAAGTGTTTTTAAAATATTCTGGGTGAAACTAAATTGATGGATACACATCTTTATACAGGGTTTTCCTGGTGGCTCAGATGGTAAAGAATCTGCCTGCAATGCAGGAGACCTGGGTTCGATCCCAATCAGGAAGATCCCCCAGAGAAATGAATGGCTACCAACTTCTGTATTCTTGCCTGGATAATGCCATGGATAGAGGAGCCTGGTAGGCTTCAGTCCATGGGGTCTGAAAGAATCAGATATGACTGACTAACACCATAGAATGTGCAAATTAACGCTGCTGTAAAGTATGAAAGGTAGTTTTGATGTATTTGTGTAGTGTTGCTAATTGTTAGTTAAAAAACAAAACAAAACAATGTACCATTATGGTGAGTGATGTTGGTTATGGATGAAGCTATGCATGTATTGGAATAAGAGAAATATGGAATATTTCTGTATTTTTCTCTCAGTTGAGTTGTAGAGCTAAAACTACTCTAAAAATTATCTTTAAAAACCATGAAAAATAAGTAGCACCACACAGTAGAAGCAAATGGAAGAAAGCATATTCTATAGAAATAAAAAATAAATAAAAAATGATATTGAAAAGGAAGGGATATCAATTCAAATCTATTGAAAATTTCTTTTTGAGCTCAAGCTACTAAATCAACAAAACTATTGACTTTAAATTTAAAAAAAGGAATCTCCAAATTAGTAAAAATAAATTCCATTTTATAAACTTTTTTGATAAAGACTGACTTATTCTCAGATAGCCTGCAAATATATAATAAGATAAAGAACATGAACAACAATTGTATCATTACAACTGTTCATAGTTCTGTGGGCCACATTTTCTAACTTAATCCTGTGTTTAGCATAAGGCTTGATAATTTATTAAAACAATTTGACAAATAACAGAGGACTATTCCTCTTGATTAAGGTAGATTTTACTGATAGATACTTTTAGCTTTCTATGTTGAAGTAAATTTGTGTGTGTGTGTGTATGTGTGCTCAGTCATATCCAACTCTTTGCAACCCCATGGACTACAGCCCATCAGGCTCCTTTATCCATGGAATTTTCTAAGCAAGAACAGTGGAGCAGGTTACCATTTCCTTCTCCGGAGGATCTTCCTGACCCACAGATAGAACTTGTGTCTCCTGTGTCTCCTGTGTTGGTGGGCAGCTTCTTAACCACTGCGCCACCTAGAAAGCCCAAAAATAACTTTACTTTCAATATTTAAAGACAGATCTGTTGACATTTAGGTTGAGGCCTTTCAAGAAACGTTCACATTTTTGACATAAGAATGTATATATATTTTGAATCATATATTGTCTATGAGCTACATATTATGATCTAAATGTATTTTTTCTAAATATTAAGGTGTATTTGCTGCTGCTACTATGTCACTTTCTTTCCTAATTTCTTCATGGGGCTAGTCATTAGAAATTTAATATGTTCAAATTTCATTTTAAAATTAAATTTTTATTTGATCACCTAATCTGGCCTTCCTGGTGGCTCAGCTGGTAAAGAAACCATCTACAATGCAGGAGACCTGGGTTCCATCCCTGGGTTGGAAAGATCTCCTGGAAGGGAGGGGGAATGGGAACCCCCTCCAGTATTCTAGCCTGGAGAATTTCCATGGACAGAGAGGAGCCTGATGGGCTACAGTCCATGGGGTTGCAAAGAGTCGGACACAACTGAATGACTAAGAACACAGCACACAATCTGTGTTCCCAGAACTTGAAATAGAATAGAGCTTTTTAATTTGATAAGTTTATAAATCTACAATTAAAAGGTCACCTTCTGCTTTAAAGTTCCATGTTGTGCACATTTACCACAATTTAGCCTCAGCACAGAGGTCATAATACGTTCACATATTTGCTATAATTAATTCTACAGAGGTGGTAGAAATTAAATAAGTAGTAACAATGTTTGGGCTTCCCGGGTGATAGTGATAAAGAACTGACCGGCTAATGTAGAAGACATACAAGACTCAGATTTGATCTCTGGGCAGGAAAGATACCTAGGAGGAGGGCATGGCAACCCACTCCAATACTCTTAGCTGGAGAATCTCATGGACAGAGGAGCCTGCAGGGTTACAATCCACAGGGTCACAAAGAATTGGACACAACTGAAGTAACTTAGCATGCAATGTTACCTAAATAATCCTTACACCAACTGATGCAACTTTGTTATGCTTTTTCTGTTGAAAATGCAATGATATGTTAATTAGCAATACTTATTTTCTTAAAGGATACTTCCAAATCAGTCACTATTTATCACTACTCTTCTCTATCTTGGTGATTTTTTTCAGCTAGAGAACACTGAGGTCAACCCCTCATAACAGCTCTTAGAGCAGCTGAAGTCAAGCCTCAGCATTTTGACGCCACTCATCTCTTCTGAGTCATGCTTTCTTTTAGCATAGTTAATACTTTATCATTAAATTGCATTCCCTATATATTATCACTGACATTCAGCTTGAAAATGAAGAATAGATGCAAAGTAGAAAAATTCTTGCATTTCTTCCCTTTAAAATGTCATAGGGCCCAGACAAACAACTCATTCCACATTTTCTGGTTTCACTGTCTTCCATCTCCTCCTAATGACCACACTTTTGAATGGGAGAAGAGCTAATGTCTCACTCAGCTCCCTAGGTCTGCTTTGGGTATAGAAGTCAGTAATTTGACTTCAGTGATTTATACTCACAAATATTTCTGTCATGGCATTTTGATGATACCTTTGTGAAAAACACCCTTACACAACCTCAAAAATCTCATTTAATTTTCTCCCTTTAGCTTTGCTTAAGCAGAAGAAAGAAGACCCATGGCGGTGAAATGACAGGTAAGAGTAGCTATGTGTTTCTATCTTATATATAGCAACCATATTTCCATTTTTAAAGTTAACTGCCAGAAACCATCATGCAAACTTATTATATATAAAAAATGTATACTATAAATATATATAGGTATATATTTAAATTATATTACAGGCTCTTGACCTGGCTCTAGCCCCTCTCAGTTGCCCCAGAGCCCTTGGATGCAGGTCTTCAGAATTTGGTGTGACTTTAACTGTATCCCTACCCCTCCCAGCCACAAGCCATGATCAATTCTGCTGGCTCTAAGACCTGGTAGGTTGCACTTCCACTTTTTTTTTCCTTCAGAATAGCTAAAATGGACCTAAACAACCCATGTATTTGGCTTAAACCACTCCCAGCAAAGTTCATGAGCAGTCCTGCCAGCCCAAGGGCCCAGTAGGAAAATTGTTCATTAATGCCCTGGGAGGCAGGCCAGCCAAAGCTCATCTGGCAGATCCTGAAACAGCTCTATGACTTGGTTCCAGGTCCTCCTAAGTGCAGCGTAAGAGCAGTTCTGCTTGCCCCAGCACTCACCAAGAGACACTCCCATCTGTGTCTCCTGAGGTCAGCTTACCAACCTGGGTCCCACTGCGGATGCTGTAACGCCACAGCCAGGCAGCCATTTTGTCTGCCCAGGAGCGTGACAGGAGGCACGCCACCCGGGGCCTGGAGAGCCAGACCTGTGGACCTCAGCCCTGGTTGTGAACCCTGAGGCAGCCCTGGGCTGAGCTCCAGCTCCTCTCAGCCATGGCCTGGGGACAGTTCTGCCCTCCCAGGGACTCACCGAGAGAACCGGCAGGAGCCTTCTCAGGGACCTGCTAGAATCCATACATCTTTTAGAAACCACACACCTCTTAACAGACCCAGTGTCAGCAGACCTAGCTGCAGAGACTGAAACAGACGCTTGTCATAATACTGCTCTACTGAACAAGCTTCTGGAGGCAGTAGCGTCCACCTAAACTCCGGACAGGACCCATGCATCCCCAAGTCCCTGGTAACAGACCTACCAGCTGCAGAACCCGCTGTGGACCTGCAGAAGACTCTAGTGCTGCTGTAACTTAGATTTGGTGATCCAGCTCCAAAACAACGTAACTGTGACTCTGGACATAATAATACCAGCCCTGGGAACTGACAGAAAGTCTTTGCTTGCTGAAACCTGTCTACAAGGTCAAAGGAGGTACTTGCTCCTTCACATACCTAGACACCAATAACAGCCTACAGGTATCATGAATAGTCAGGCATATACGACCCTATCAAAGAAATGGATATTTATGAATCACCTGAAAAAGAATTCAAAAATAATCATCTTACAGAATGGTTATTTCATCTTATGCAATGAAATGCAAAGTAACTTAGATAAGTAAACAAATCAGGAAAGCAATAAATGAACAAAATAAGATTAACAAAAAAATTTTGTTGTTCACTTGCTCATCGTGTCTGACTCTTTGCGACCCCATGGACTTCAGCACGCCAGGCTTCGCTGTCCTTCACCATCTCCCAGAGTTTGCTCAAACTCATGTCCACTGAGTCTGTGATGTCATCTCATCCTCTGTAAGAAGAAAACCAAAGAACTAGAAACAATACAAAAAAACCAAACACTAATCCTGGCTCTGAAGAATACAATGACAGAACTGAGCATTCAATAAAGAGCTTCAGCAGCAGACTCAAGCCAATGAAAGAATCAATAAATTCAAAGGCATGGCATTTTAGCCAGAAAGACAAATAAAAAGAAAAACAAAATGGTAAGATGGGATGCTTGTCATATTGACTGAAGTGGTATATAATGGGGCAATTTTGGGTTACTGATAACTTCTTAACCAGGATAGTGATCATGCAGGTATACTCACTTTTGATAATTTCAGCTGTAAAATTAGAATTTGTCTTTCCGTCTTAGTTGCATTTTCTCTTTTGATGGCATATCCCCCTGAGAGGTACCTCGGTAGAGTGCTGAATAATATTGCTGGATAGTTTTCCCCATACAAAGGCTGTACAACTGTTCTGTGAAATTCTTTCACTTCCGTGCTGATTTTTAAATTCTGTCTTTTTCCTTTGAAATGACTACCACTTTGAAATGAATATTACAAAAATGTTGAATACCACTTTTTCCCCCTCCTGGATTCCATGTCTTCCAGTATATTTCTATTTTCCCTTCTTTAAAACTGTCACAATCTTCAGTAGCATCCTGTAAGTTAGTGTGTGAAATACAAATAATTTGATACTTTAGATGTTTAAAATATCTCTAGACAATTGCTATTTATTGATATTTAGTTTTATTTAGGATTCCAGAGTGAAAATCTAATACCACCAAAATTAAAAGATTCTATTCTATTTTCTTTTGAGTATCAGACCCTTGTTCTTGAAAAACCTCATGTCCTGTGTACACCAAAGCTTTAATTTTATCTTTAATACATCCTTCCCCTCTCTATCTTTGAATGCCATCAATGAACACACAACTAACATTTATCTATAGTGTTGTTTAGTGTTATTCTGTAGCCATCAATGGAATGGCTTTCACTGGACCTTGCTTTAGTCATTTTATCACTCAAGGGTGTTTCGTTGAGGAAACATGTTTTTCACTCACATGAGGTAAATTTGGATCACTTTTTGTTAGTTCTCTCACCTCAGTTTCTTCTCTTTATCCTTCTGAGTGTACTATTAGTATTTTTTTGTGATGTTCTGCACTAACTGATCCTTATGTTTTCTCATATTATACAACTTTTTTTTTTTTTTTTAATTTGTTTCTTACTCTCAAGTCCCTCCATTGGCCTCTTCACCAAGCACCACTCCATGATGTATTTAATACACAGGAACTCAGACAACCTGAAAAAATCTTGATATACTTGTACAAGAACAGAATATCTTCTTTTACATCTAAACAGTACATTTCATGTAGTATGAAAATTTTGACAAGTGTCTTTTTCATTCATTTATTAATTTCAGTTTCACTCTGTCATGTTAGAGACTTTATCCAAGAATCTGGTGAGATTTAACTGTCTATTCATATTATAACAAAGGAAACAATTAAAAAAAAAAAAAAAAACGGAATGTGCAGGAATTTGACCTTGGGCCAGTCAGTTCTTCCAGAAATAAATCCTCAGATAATATGACTTGGGTACTATTATTCTAGGTATTTATTATATGTTATTCAAAATCCCATTGCATTACTGCACCATGAAAGCTTTTACAGTGACATATCTTTAAAGTTTGTCTTTGTCATTTCTAATTCTTTCCCTCTTATTTTCTACTGAAACACTAAAATAGAATTTCACACACATTCTGTCATTGAGGAATTCTTTCTAAACTATCATATGACTTACATGATGATGAGTTTTAGTAAACCTTCAAAGAGCAGATTATTTCCATTTTATAAACACTATCTAAAACTATAGGAAAATATATTTGAAGTAATGCACACAACTCAGGGCTTCCCAGATAGTAAAGAATCTGCTTACTAATTCAAGAGGTGTAAAAGATATGGGTTTGATCCCTGGGTTGGGAAGATCCCCTGGAGAACAAACGGGAAGATTGTTTCAATATTCTTGCCTGGAAAATCCCATGGAGAGAGGAATCCGATGGACTACAGTCCATGGGGTCCTAGAGTCAGACCTGACAGCATGCTACACCACCATCATTACCCAACACAATGTCACAATTTAACATTCAAAGAAAGCCAAAAATGTATACATGTATAATTATATATATATATATATATAAACATTAAATATAAGCACAGTGTGAACTGTATATAAAAATATGAGAAAACATTAGTAAAATGTATAAAAGCAAAAATACAAGTACCACAAACATTAATTTATTTTGGCTCAGCAACTTGAAATAGATTAACAATTAGGAACTATATTAATCTAAATCTTCATATTAACTTATTAAATAGAAAAAGTATGAAGATTTTAGAACAATTAACAAGCTAAATAAATGGTTTTTTATCCTTAAGACATGTGCTAGATAGGAAACTATTTGAAGCATTAGCATTAAATCTCAAAATTTAATTATGTTGCTTAAAGTTATTATTTTAACATTTTACTGGCAAAGGTACTCAATTCATTAAGGTAAATAAAAATATAAATGTAGAAGAATCACCAGGAAGATATAAAACATTTTTTAGTTGTGTGTTTGCAGGCTCAATCGTGTCTGACTTTTTGTGGCTCCGTAGACTGACTGTAGCCTGCCAGAATCCTCTGTCCATGGAATTTTCTAGGCAAGAATATTGTAGCAGATTGCCAGTTTCTTCTCCAGGGGATCAAAATATGTTATTCCATACCCAGCAATCTCAAAGAACCTGACAAGCCATTGTATCTAATCAAGATTTTGTAAAAGGTGCTTGTCGCTATCAATGTCAAAAATGGAACAATTTTCTGAGTACCAATTATCCAGAAATGCTTTATTTCCTCTAGTTATCTTTTCTCATCTTCTCATTTCGATACATGAACTCTAATTTTGCTACGGTAACTTGCCACTGTGGCTTAAAGACATATTTTAGGTCCTATTTGTAGATAGTTTTGGCCATCTGACAAATTTTTGACTAATGAACTATGAACAGAAGATTAGTAAGTGATTTCAGGAAGACTCTTTAAACAAAAGACATAAGATATTTCTTCTTTCCTTTGTGCTTACTGTCTGGAACTCAAATGCAAAGATTGGAATGGGAAAATCCATATTTAAAAAAAATAATAAAATAACCTTGAGAATGAAAGCCAAAGATAGTAGAGAAATAGTCCAAAATAATACAGGTTTTTGTTCTTGAAAATATTAGTTACAGATTTCTTACCTGTGAACTTCTTTTACAAGTTTGACATGACTTTTTTTTTCTTTTTAAACCATTGTTTTCTTAATCTTGGCTTTGCACACTGAACTTCATCCAAATAACTTTCAAACAACACAATATAGTGAAGAAATGGATTTCACAAAATGGATTTTGTTTGCAACAGAAATTTATATTGTAGTAAGATAATGGCTGAGAATAGAATACAGTTAATTTTGTTAATTTTGCTTGTTTGCAGTCTAACACAGTTTTCACAGTTTTTACACTTTTAGTGGACATTTTTCTCAGTGATCCCGTTTGTGTGTTTGTTTACCATGTAACCGAAGTGCTGAAATTTCTTGATTCATTGGTGACTAAAATCCTAAATCTGGTGTATACATGACTAAAATATTCTCTATATATCTTATACTGGGGAAAATCTAGAATTCTTATGATTTTCACTGTACTTTTAATAAAGATGAAAAGGCTTATCTTGTTGCATAATGTCTTCATGTTTTTTGATTACCATATTTGTTCAATGAGAGAAAGCAGCCCTATACTAAAGAAGGACATAAAACCAGAATAAGCTTGAAAACAAAATGCTCCACTTCATAACTTCCTTTACTGAAGGGTGCTAAAGTTACTAATTAATACCTTTAGAATCTGAATTATTTCATCTTCTTCTAAGTAATTTGAGTAGGACAAACTACCACACAATTGCACTCGTCTCACATGCTAGTAAAGTAATACTCAAAATTCTCCAGGCCAGGCTTCAGCAATACATGAACTGAGAACTTCCAGATGTTCAAGCTGGTTTTAGAAAAGGCAGAGAAACCAGAGATCAAATCACCAATATCCGCTGGATCATCAAAAAAGCAAGAGTTACAGAAAAACATCTATCTCTGCTTTATTGACTATGCCAAAGCCTTTGACTGTGTGGATCACAATAAACTGTAGAAAATTCTGAAAGAGATGGGAATACCAGACCACCTGACTTGCCTCTTGAGAAATCTGTATGCAGGTCAGGAAGCAACAGTTAGAACTGGACATGGAGCAACAGACTGGTTCCAAATAGGAAAAGGAGTACGTCAAGGCTGTATATTGTCACCCTGCTTATTTAACTTATATGCAGAGTACATCATGAGAAACACTGGGTTGGAAGAAGCACAAGCTGGAATCAAGATTGCCAGGAGAAATATCAGTAACCTCAAATATGCAGATGACACCACCCTTATGGCAGAAAGTGAAGAGGAACCAAAAGGCCTCTTGATGAAAGTGAAAGAGGAGAGTGAAAAAGTTGGCTTAAAGCTTAACATTCAGAAAACTAAGATTATGGCATCTGGTTCCATCGCCTCATGGGAAATAGATGGGGAGACAGTGGAAACAGTGTCAGACTTTATTTTTTTGGACTCCAAAATCACTGCTGATGGTGACTGTAGGCATGAAATTAAAAGATGCTTACTCCTTGGAAGGAAAGTTATGACCAACCTAGATAGCATATTAAAAAGCAGAAACATTACTTTGCCAACAAAGGTCCATCTAGTCAAGGCTGTGGTTTTTCCAGTGGTCATGTATGGATGTGAGAATTGGACTGTGAAGAAAGCTGAGCACTGAAAAATTGATGCTTTTGAACTGCAGTGTTGGAGAAGACTCTTGAGAGTCCCTTGGACTGCAAGGAGATCCAACCAGTCCATCCTAAAGGAGATCAGTCCTGGGTGTTCATTGGAAGGACTGATGCTGAAGCTGAAACTCCAATACTTTGGCCACCTGATGTGAAGAACTGACTCATTGGAAAAGACCCTGATGCTGGGAAAAAATTGAAGGCGGGAGGAGAAGGGGACGACAGAGGATGAGATGGCTGGATGGAATCACTGACATGATGGACATAGGTTTGAGTAAACTCCAGGAGTTTGTGATGGCCAGGGAGGCCTGGTGTGCTGCGATTCATGGGGTCGCAAAGAGTCGGACACAACTGAGTGAATGAACTGAACTGAACTGAGTGTGTGTTTGCAGGGAAAAAGATAAATCATAGAAACACCAAAGAGGAAACTTAGAAACAGCTCACACAATCACTCACTCCTTTGACTCAATCTTGCTTTATATCATTTGATAAGTGAATTTTCCTCCATCATCTAAATAAATACAGATAGCTGGGGGAAGAAAAACTATCTATATTAAAATATAAGTATTCAAATCACAGAACAGTATATCTTTGAAACTATCTTATATTTGCAAATTAGCAACAAATTTAATAACCCATGAAATTTCCTAAACAGTGAATTAATGCTGAATTGCTTATATGAAAATATTTGCTCAATATTGTATAAAAAATAAATTCAAATATGTGAGTTAGTATTATCAATCTCATCAAATGTAGTTAAAATTTTAAGTGGTAAACTGGAAACAGCTATTCTTTGTTGCAGATACTATTAGAATACCAGTTTAAAATGTTATCCCTGATGCATAACCTCTTTTGGTATCTTTGAAATACATATAGATACTTTTTATTCACATAAAATTTAATTTCTGTGTATAACCCTTTATTCAAAAGAAGCTATTTGGAAATTACTTATAAAGATAACTTTTTCAGATGATAAAACAAATCAGCATAAAATTAAAAAAAAAACAAAACAATACCCTTGGAATTGTGATTAAAATGGCACCTGGTAGTTAAAGAAATTATATGAGAAATAGATCTTTGCAACATCAGAAAGGCCTCCTATTCCTTTAAAGCAGATGTATTCATAAGAAAAAAAAAAGTATCAGTAAACATTAAGCTTACATTTTCAAGTAGAAGAGTCTTTAAATACATTCTATCAAGGCTTCATTTTCTCCTGCTTGATGATAAATACAATTTAATTATTGATGTTTTCTGAGGTACTGAACTGAAGTGGCATTTGCTTATTTTGCACTATTATTCTGTTTTTGAATAGACTGTGACCTTGAAAATAGGATGTCTTAACATCTCCACTTGCCTAGGAACTATCACTGTGTCTGGAGTTAAAAAGTGACTGATAAAGTTTACTATCTTGTCAGGAATCCTCTGGCCCTTATTAATTCCTGAATATTCAGGAATTAAGAGGAGAGGCAGATCTTTCCCGGGGCTGAGGAAGCCAGGCATTTCCTTTATTAGCTTCTCATTATGGTGATAAGTACCCTCTTCTCTCTTTAATAGGGATCGCCTTGTGTTTTGTTAAGTCTGGATTTTTAATCTTCATCTTTGCTGAGAATAACTACCTTGTAAGACAGTATATATGCCCATGCCATGTTGATTAAAACGCCTTTGCTCCATCGGAGCTTGGGTCCCCATGTCTGGCTGGCTGGCTGGCTGTCTTTCTTTCTTTCTCTCTCTCTATTTCTGGCTGATTCCCTGGAGCGTGAAAGCCGGCTGCATAAGCCAGGGAATACTAGCCTCTTTCCTTCTTTCACTTTCTCATCATCGACTCCGGACCACCAGGTTCCAGTCCATTAAAGGACCAACACTATCTGAATATATTCATGAACGAATTAACCAGTTCAGTTCAGTCACTCAGTCGTGTCCTACTCTTTGCGACCCCATGGACTGTAGCATGCCAGTTGTAAAATTATAAAGTGAAGCAAGGACATACCTGCCATTAAATTAAATAGCAGTCACATCAGAGCTGTGGGATTTTGGGCAACTGGACAGCGTCTGTAATGACCTGGAAGTCTGTTTATTGATAGTAGTGGTGGTTACTTGTTCAACATGTAAAAATCCATTAAGTTAGCCATATGTATTAGGCTTAATCTATGCCTTGTTTTACAACAAAAAGATCTTTCACCAATGCATTTAAGGAAGTAAACTAAATAGCTCACATAATCTGTGGTAAAGTTGATAATGCAGGCTTAAAAATAGGATTAAGCCTTGAGTTTTGGATAGCTACAACCTCAACCAATTTCATATCATGGAAATGATCAGTTGAAGACTGCTGCCATTACAATTGCCATCATCATCCTCATCCCGCGGTCATTACCACGACTGTTAGACAAAGGAATCTACACCTCTCTCTCTCTTTTTTAATTGTCATTCTCTCTAGATTCAGAATCTTAGTAGAGATGTTTGTTTGATTGAGCCTAAATCACGTTTGCCTATAAAAGAGAGGAAAATTTAATAGGAAAAAATTAACATTTATATATTTCTCCTTTGCCATGGAAAGCAGGCCCTGTCTCCCTTGAATAATTATACTACAGAGAATCTCCAGTTAGAGAAATAGATGTAAATACTAAGCTCTAAACCTGCAATGTAGAATAGAGCTAACAACTTTTATCTCCTTATAGACATATCAGTTTTAAAGGAAATAGAGAAATTACTAGTAGAAGGTGATGGCTTTGGTGATATACTAGAAAATAACTGAATATCTCACTAATCTGGGTGGCCACACACCATTTCTCTGGAAACAGAACATGTTTACATTTTATCAACAGGAAAAGCTAAGCATTATATGAAAAGAAACCAACACAAGTACTGATTCTAAAGCAGAGTGAAGAAAGCAATGAAAAGAGTGTCTGGGATGACACTGAAGAGATAATTAAAACTCAATTAAAGGGCTTTGAAGGCTGCATTATGGATTATTAAGTTTATTCTTTGGTATAATGGAAGCAATTGAAATGCTTAAATAGAAAGTTTTTATGAAAACATATATAATACTTTGCTGAATATGTTTTTGCTTTACGTGACTAATATTCTTAATTACTTCGAGAAATATTTTTGTATCCCTGGTTTACCCAGAGTTTATGATTAAGGCATGTTGAATACAATCAAGGCCATTGTAATATCTACTGGGACTACAGGATGGTTTTCTTATTTAGCCAATGCATTTCCTAATATTAATCAACCTCAGAGTTCTAGGGTGTATCTTCATAATAAAATGCTTTTTATGCTAAATGCATTATTAAAATGTATTTGTTGATATTTTATTTTGGATTTTGGCATCAAAAATATTTATGACTGAAACTCTATAGTTTTAAATACATTTTTAAGTTTCTATTAACATGTTTAGCCACACTATACAGGATAAACTATTTCAATGTTCATCTTTCCCCTCATTCTATGATCATTAAGAATCATGTCTCTTCAAACTGAATAAAATCCCTACTTAAAAAAAAAAAATCCCTACTTAAAAACTATGTTTAAAATAAAATATCTGTGTCTGTACCGTGTCTTTGGCATGATTGGTCAGACTTCTTCAACTGTCATTCAAATCTAAGTCTGTCTTCTCTTATAGTGATGCTTTTTGTGTTTTTTTGGGTTTTTTTTGGACAATCAACAAAATGCAAACTGCTTAGATGATCTCTGTCCTTCCCAGTATGCTCTCTGTTTTCCCTCTCCTGATCCAAATTATTACCCCTTTCCTGCATTGCAAACTTTTCCACTAATGTCTGGCACTTGACCAACATTCTCCTTAACAATATTCCCTCTCCCCGAATCTACCAGCCAAGAATAACTTTTTGAATATTTCTTATGTCTTCTGTCCTGAACTAAAATGTATACACCAACTAAGAATAGTGCTCTCACTGCAGGCATTCAGTTTCATATGCCATCTACTTCAGTATCAGAAAGTGAGATTACAAGGCTCACTGCCTCTCCAATTCCATCTCTTTATTTTTCTTCTACACACTTGTCATCTGCTTCTTTATGTCTCATTTCTTCCATCTCTCCTATCCGTTTCTTATAATTTGTTTATAGTCCATTGCCATTTAAGAAACTCACTCATATTCACTGAATATTTCCCCTATTTCATATGATTTTTCTAACCAGTTCAAGTGCTGCCAAATCACTCACTTCAGGATTCTCAAGGACAGCATATCCAAACCCTTTATCACTCGGTTCCTTGACTTCTTACAAACTATATTCTTTACATAATCTGCCCAGAAGCTTCTACAGTCACACACTTTAACTTATCACAAGAAATGGGTTCACCCGGCGGGAAGGATCAGATGTATGACTACGGTCATGTATGGCAGATGCCATCACAATATCGCAATTATCCTTCAATTAAAATAAATAAATAAATTTACTTAAAGAAATGGCTCTCCCTTCTAAGTTGAAATCAAGCATTGATTCAAAATGCCTATTCAAACATCCAAAGATAAATGTTCCTTGATATTTTTTTTCCTATTCATCTATCCTTTTCTTTCTTCCTTTCCTATCATGAATTTCTTAGATTCCAGGACACACTATGTCATTTATTATGTACACACAAATAGGTCATTACTATTACTGAAAAACATGCAAGCTGTCAGTATAATAATCATTTTAAATTGATTGGCTGTAAGTGAGTTCTTAAAGATCTTAATAAATATTTCCCTTTCTTTGAATCAGATCCTTCTCGCATTTTCAGTAAAGGATGTTTTAACCTTTTCCGCTTTCTCCATCATGATCCAAGTAAACTTCTTTCTATGTCAGTTCAAAATTATTAATAAGTGCATTTATATGATATAAACTCTCAAAATTTCATTAATTTAAAATTACTTGCCTTGAACCTACCATCTCCAAATTAAATTATATATCAACTGTTGAATTCTTCACCTTTTTCATGAATCTCATTTTTGCCAAATTTCTCAGGGATAATATATTTTTAATTACCTTTGCTATCTTCTTACCATCTTCCATTTTTATTTTTCCTTCTCTACTGACTTTTTGGCATAAATATTATACCAATGCAGTTTTTCAGTTAAAATCAGCCAACCAACTAATCAAGATAAACTTCCTGTTCTCCAAGTTTCAAGAAGTAGCTATTTACACTTACTTTCTTCATCTCCTTATTATTAATAACATGACTATGATAAAGACTTGCAACTCCAATGAACAAGCTGTTATAAAACTCATTTGTTGTTTAGTCGCTAAGTCATGTCTGACTCTTTTGCGACCCCTTGGACTGCAGCCTGCCAAGTTCCTCTATCCACTGGATTTCCCAGGCAGGAATACTAGAGAGGGTTGCCATTTCCTTCTCCAAGAGATCCTCCTGACTCAGGGCTCAAACTCGTCTCCAGCATTAGTAGGCAGCTTCCTTACCACTAAGATACTTGATAAGCCAACAACTCATTTACATAATTCTAAACATGATGAACAAAATTTGTTCTTCAGTTCACTTTGCTTTTCAGGAGACTGTAACAGATGGCTGATCATTGCCTCTGAAGCACTGTCCCCTCTTTATTTCTGTGATGTCATATTGATGCAGATAGCCTTTAATTCGATTAAAATAGGAAAATAAAGAACACATTCAAATAAAGTATGTGTTAAATACATTAGCATAGTTTCCTATGAGGAAAACTGAATGTGCATAGAATATGAAGATAAAAGGGAAACATGTATGTATGCACACATAGTTCAAAATATGTATAATGGGACTGGAGGGGCGGGAGGGTCACCTGCAAGCTTCTGCAATGCCCGCCCGCCACGTCCGGATTGCGCCGGCTGCGCGGGGCCGCTGGCTGCACCCCCTGGAAGCTGGGGCGGGGAGGCAAGGAGGGTCCGTGCGTGGCGCCCTGGACGAGAAGTCGGACCTTCGCCGCCGCGGCCGTCGGCGCCTGGCTGGGCTATTAGCAAAAGACGGTGGATCCCTTGGCAAAGAGTGAAGCAAATACTAGACGTATAAATATAGTAGAAAACGGTTTTGGAGCAGCTGGTCAACCCTAACTGTACCTGGACCTGTTCTTATTGGCAAAGGCGTATTGACTTGAGTTGTGCAGGAAAAAGCCCAAAGTAAGGCAGTTTTTCTTACTTAATGATATTCTTGTATATGGCAATATTGTCATCCAGAAGAAAAAATATATCAAACAGCATATTATTCCCCTGGAAAATGTCACAATTGATTCCATCAAAGATGAGGGAGACTTGAGGAATGGATGGCTGATCAAGACACCTACGAAATCATTGGCAGTTTATGCTGCCACTGCCACTGAGAAATCAGAATGGATGAATCCTATAAATAAGTGTGTCACTGATTTACTCTCCAAAAGTGGGAAGACACCCAGTAACGAACATGCAGCCGTCTGGGTTCCTGACTCTGAGGCAACTGTATGTATGCGTTGTCAGAAAGCAAAATTCACACCTGTTAATCGTCGTCACCACTGCCGCAAATGTGGTTTTGTTGTCTGTGGGCCCTGCTCTGAAAAGAGATTTCTTCTTCCCAGCCAGTCCTCTAAGCCTGTGCGGATTTGTGACTTCTGCTATGACCTGCTTTCTACTGGGGACATGGCCACGTGCCAGCCTGCTAGATCAGACTCTTACAGTCAGTCACTGAAGCCTCCTTTAAATGATGTATCTGATGACGATAGCAGTGACTAAGGGCATTTTTTGAAATATTTAATCCGGTGTGACTATCTGAGAAATCAGCTCTGGGGGAATGTAAAATTCTGAGCTTTCTCTTAATTTTGCTCTTGCCATGAATTTGCCTGAGAAACTTTCAACCTATGTGCCTCAGTATACTCTATAGAAAATAGGTCCTGTTATTATCCCCCTCCCCACCAAACCTCTCCTCACCTCCCCCAGCTCCCTATTCTTCTACAGGGATAGGATATTGCAAATGTATCAGACAAATGTTTGGCTTCTTGTTTTAATTCTAGACTACTTTCTTGGATGGTTGGGAAGAGATGTTTAACATATCACGTGCTGCATTGTTGTTTATTATATGCTCTGTTATATGGAAAAACTAAAAGCAAAGAATGATGGAGAAAGGAGTAAGATGTGGTTAGTGAATTATGTTATTAGATTTCTTCTAACCATCCTATCTAAAGGTTAAGATACCAGTAACAGAAATACATGTTTTGGAAATACTTTGGCTTTTTCATATACCAGGTGGTGCCTTATCATAATAGCACTGTTGCATGAAATAAGCCCCTACCTTCTCACTTTTTAGTCTTGTTTTAAAAGTATACTGGTGCTTTCTAAGGTGATAAAATGAATGCTATAGATGGGTGTAATTAGGAAATACTTCTCATTTGACACCTACAAGTAACTAAATTTTGAGGTCCTTCATTCTGTATGAATACTTTTTTCATAAAATATTATTGTTATTATATTTTTACTTTTTATAGGTACCAAATTATAATTGCCATTCTTAGGAGTTTGGTTTGAAATGTACCAAGGACAAATGGTCATTGCATTATTTCCACTGACATATTTTTAGGTATAAATTCATCTGCTTTAACATTATTTCTAAAATGAAAAATCTTGTACAATTTCTCAAAATATAAACAATCGCTTTAAAAAAATCTCATGCTAGAGCACAGATAATAGTTAAAGATTTGGAAGAAATAATGTAGGAGGATGGTTAGTACAGACCAGTTAAGTTTGATAGACTTCATATCTGTGGAAGTATTTTCTATTTCAGTGTGAAACTATCTCGAATTTACAAATATAGTGTTATATTTTATAAAATTTTGTAAAATCCCAAATAATATTTCTATTTTTGTAAAACAATGTTTTACATTTAATATGTTTAAATGTTAAACATATTAAATTTTTAAATAAACATATTAAAACATAATATTTAATAAAATATGTTTAATATGTTTCTGAAATCATTTTGCAATCTATGGAAATAGAGTAGCAGTTGATCTTTCTAAATTGTGAACTTTATTGAGTCCGTCTATTTTGCTTTTGAGAACAGATAATTTTTCACTCTTTGCTTTTGAGGCAGCCATTAGGTTGAAAGTATATTTATCATATAAAACTTGATGCGTTTTGCACTGCTCTCTCCATTTGTATGCTGCAAATAGTCTTTCAAATATGAAAAATCAGCCTGAAGTTTGTTTTAAATTCTAAATCCTTTTTTTTAAAATCTTTAAATCTGGATGTATGGCAAATGTCATGAGAGGTTTGATTTAATAATTTGTGACAGAGGATTCTTTGGTTTGGTTAAGCACCTGAGATAGGTCTCCCTGTAGGAAATGTGAAAGAAAGGTACAGCAAGTATTTTGTTTGTTTTAATATCATATGGACTTTTGTTTTTAAGCAATATTTACACATAATCAATAAACATATCTGAAAAGAACCATAAAACCTGACATGTGCTAATGGAGACTTGCTGGTGCTTAAGAACCTAGGAAATCCAAGAACCAAGGGGAAATGTTCTGCGATAACATTTATGTTATCAACCTCTATTGACTCTGTTTTTACAATAAAAAGTATTTTACAACTTTAAATATATATATATATATATATATATATATATATATATATATATATATATATATAATGGAATATTCAGTTCAGTTCAGTTCAGTTCAGTCACTCAGTCGTGTCCGACTCTTTGCGACCCCATGAATCGCAGCACGTCAGGCCTCCCTGTCCATCACCAACTCCCGGAGTTTATTACTCAGCCATAAACAGAAATTAAATCAGGTCACTAGCAAAGATGAGAATGGACCTAGAGACTACCATACAGAGTGAAATAAGTCAAACAGGGAAAAACAAAGACTGTATCCTATCATATATGCGTAGAATCTGAAAAAAAGAAAAAAACTGGTATAGACTATCTTATTTACAGAGCAGAAATAGAGACAGATGTAGGGAACAAACATATGGAACCCAAGGGGGTGATGTGGGATGGGATGAACTGGGTGATTTCAACTGACATATATACGCTTTGATACAATGTATAAAGTAGATACAGAGAAGGAAATGGCAACCCACTCCAGTATGCTTGCCTGGAAAATCCCATGGACGGGGGAGTCTGGTATGCTACAGTCCATGGGACCGCAAAGAGTCGGACATGACTGAGTGATAGGTTCTATAAAGTAGTTAACTAGTGAGAACCTACTCTATAGCATAGGGAATTCTGCCCAGCTCTGTGATGACCTAAGTGGGAAGGGAATTTAAAAAACAGGAGGATATGTTTATGGATAGTTGATTTACATTGCTATACAGTAGAAATTAACACAACATTGTAAAGCAATTTTACTCCAAATAAAAATTATTTTAAAATGAGTGAGCTCAAAAGGCCTAATGAAACTAGTTTGCTGAGGACAGAGAGGCATAACTACCTCATCACTCAGCACATGAAATATTAAATGACTTCACATTGAGCCCTTGAATAAAGTAGCTATAAGTAAAATGCAGCCATGAAATTAAAAGACGCTTACTCCTTGGAAGGAAAGTTATGACCAACCTAGACAGCTTATTAAAAAGCAGAGACAATACTTTGTCTACAAAGGTCCGTCTAGTCAAGGCTATGGTTTTTCCAGTGGTCATGTATGGATGTGAGAGTTGGACTATAAAGAAAGCTGAGCCCAGATGAATTGATGCTTTTGAACTGTGATGTTGGAGAAGATTCTTGAGAGTTCCTTGGACTGCAAGAAAATCCAACCAGTCCATCCTAAAGGAAATCAGTCCTGGGTGTTCATTGGAAGGACTGATGTTGAAGCTGAAACTCCAATACTTTGGCCACCTGATGCAAAGAGCTGACTCATTGTAAAAGACCCTGATGCTGGGAGGGATTGGGGGCAGGAGGAGAAGGGGACGACAGAGGATGAGATGGTTGGATGGCATCACTGACTCAATGGACCTGGGTTTGGGTGGACTCTGGGAGTTGTTGATGGACAGGGAGGCTTGACGTGCTGTGGTTCATGGGGTTGTAGAGTCGGACACAACTGAATGACTGAACTGAACTGAATTGAACTGAACTGAAGTAAAATGCTGATTAGCAACTCCTAAAAATAAGTCAATATGTCTTTCTGGATGACATGTTTTAGAGGATATGAAATGAACTAGATCAATTTCCTTGGTAGGTATGAAGTAACTTAGATAGTTGCTTTAAATCCCAGAACAATTTCATTCATTTAATTTTAAAATGTTAATGCATTTATATGTGAATTTTCATGAAGAGCAGAGGTGGATAGCTATATTATAGCTTTTTGAAATATCAGCAAAGGACATTGAAAATGCTTGAAACCTAAAAATCATTGATATCAATATAGGAAAACTGCATTTTAAGCTGAGAAGTATAGAAATTAAGACAGAAAAATTGCTTGATCTTTAAAATTTGCATTTTTCTTAGTGAGAAAATATGGCATTGGACATAGAGACAATATTTTTTTTTCCAAATAAACGGCAAATTAAAACATAGGTAGTTTAAAAGAATGCAGGTAATTTATTTAACATATTTTCTATAAAATTTCTCTCTAGTTGTAAACTGTGATGCACACGGGAGATATCTGGGAGGTTTTGTTTATGATGGCAGCTCTTTGATAAATTCATCATCTTAACTTCATATTAAAACTATAGTATCAGAACTTGGATGGATTATTAAAACAAAGAAAAGTGCCAAAAGTGTGTCTACTGTGATATTGGAAATATATTTTTTATTGTTATATTAAGACTTTAATTATCTCTGGGAAATGAAAAATTATAATAACTCACATTGACTGATTTATTTTCTTATGTCAGTGTTATTCTAAGAATTTTACAGGTTTTAATCCATGTTTCTTAAAATAACCCAGTGATATATTTCCTCCTCTTTTTATTATTTTCTGTTTACATGAAATAGCTTAAGTTATCCAATAAATTATGAGTGAAAAGTCAATTATGGAAAAATTAATTTGCCCGAGTTTGTACAACTAGTATATAGTGTGGTGGTTAATGTATGGCTCTAGCTCCAAAGTAAATACGTTCAGTCACTATGCTTACTCTTTAAAGAATGCAGAGATCAGAAAAAAATTATCAGTAAACATCTAAATCTAATATTAAAAATACATTTAATGGCATGTTAGGGAGAATTGCAAATTTTCTTTTTTCAGTTATCCTTACTCATTATACAGGGGAGATGATGATGATGATTTTAGTTAACTGTGAAATAATCTTAATAGTTATATAAAAATCCACTATTTCAAGTAGTAAGTGTGTCTAAATTGCAAAATGAATTGATGCAAAAATAAAATATCCATCTCAGGATTTTTTAATACTTGGAGTTCATTTTATGCAAAACTCTACAAACATATAGTAAATGTTTGTACATTTTTTGGGTGATGTGGTTTCTCAGTTTCCATCATGTTTTTCAGCAGAGTACTTGGCCAACAAAAGATGAGAACCATTTTCACTAATGTAAAGAACAGAGCTTATCCGTTGAATGATCTCCAAATAGCTATTTTAGTGATGTTCATTTAATGTGCCAACACAAAGATAATGACAGATCTTGACTGCACTACTAAACTAAATTGCTAGACCTTATTGAGTCTAAAAAAAAAAAGTCAACTGAATAAAGACACTCTTTGATTATATAATACAAGAATAATCAAGTCACTTGAGCTGTGTCTTAGCTCAAATGTAAAATGCCTAGATTTGATAAGGTCAGTTCCTATATAGATTGATGTGGGTTATTAAGAAATCAATAGCACAAGAATTATTGAGCAAGCTAATGAATAATCAATGATGTTTTCGTCATGATATAGGACCTAAGCCAGCACTATGTAAGATGAGAAATATTCCAGCCTCAATGGCATTAACATTCTGCAATTGCAGTTTAAATTTTAAATAACTGTCTAGTATATCTGCCATTACTTACATAATTTCTTCAAAGCATTTTACATAAAAAAATTATACAGTACTGGAAAATTTCAGAGTGTTAACATAAGCCAAATATGATTCTGTGTGCTTTACTGTGGACAAATCTATGAGGGAGGCAACATCCCAATTTCCATTCTTAAATAGATGTATGTTTGGAATTTACCTATCTATATGTATTTCTTCTACTTCAATGCAATTTCTCTTTCATCAGGAAAGTTTTAACAAGCTGATTTTATTTTGGCATATAATTTATATTAATCTAACCTATTACCAAAATATTTCTACAAATATTTTAGATGAATTTAGGAAAAAATAACTTCTTTGATATCCAAATATCTCTTTGTGGAGTATGATTTTAAAGGAAATTAACAAATACTAAAATAATCATGCTTTAAGGATATGGTAGAAACAATACTTTATGCAGATATGAAAATAATAACTATTATATTTTATATTTAAAAACCTTGATTACAGTCCTTTCAATCTCACATGTTTTGGAGGATAGTTAGCCTTTAAAACTGGAAGTGTGTGATAGCTTGGTCAAATTTTCCCTAAGTCACCTACACATTTAACAGAAAATAGCAATTTAGCATACAAAAAGTAGAATTATTTGTGCTGTGAAGTGAAAACCGGAAGATTTGTCCACAGTGTAAATCTGACAATTGAATGAGGAAAAATTGACAATTGAATGAGGAAAAGCAGGACAGCATAACTGTTTGCTCACATGAACCAGGAAAATTGAGAAGATTCTATACCTAGAACACGTCTCAAAAATGACAGAATGATCTTGGTTCATTTCCAAGGCAAACCATTCAACATCACACAGTAATATAAGTCTATACCCAACCACTGATGCTGAAGAAGCTGAATGTTTCTATAAAGACCTACAAGACCTTCTAAAACTAACACCAAAAAAAAAAAAAAGTCCTTTTCATTATAAGGGATTGGAATGCAAATGTAGGAAGTCAAAAGATACCTGGAGTAATAGGCAAGTTTGACCTTGAAATACCAAATGAAGCAGGGCAAAGGCTAACAGATTTTGTCAAGAAAACATACTGATCACAACAAACCCCCTTTTTCCAACAACACCAAAGCCAGCTCTACACATGGACAACACCAAATGGTCAATATCAAAATATTATTTGCAGCCAAAGATGGAGAAGCTCTTTACAGTCAGGAAAAACAAGATTGGGAGCTGATTGTGGTTCCTTTCTTGCAAAATCATGAGCTCCTTATTGCAAAATTCAGGCATAAATTGAAGAAAGTAGGGAAAACTATTAGGCCATTCAAGTATGACCTAAGTTAAATCCCTTACGATTATACAGTGGAGGTGATGAATAGATTCAAGGGATTAGATCTGGTAGACAAAAAAAAAAAAAAAAAAATCTGGTAGACAGAGTGCCTGAAAATCTATGGACAGAGCTATAATTTTACAGCAGTCAGTGACCAAAATCATTCCAAAGGAAAAGAAATGCAAGAAGGCAAAGTGATTATCTGAGGAGTCTTTACACATAGGTGAGGAAAGCATTTTATATTCAAACTATACCTTTACTCTTCTTAAGTCAAACTATTCAAATGTAAGTTATTTACTGGTAAATGTAAATTATTCTGATTCTATTTCCTTTAATTTTTTTAAGTGAGGGATAAATTTGCAGCAGTTGTTACTGAGCCAGACTGGGGTCCCCTTGCCCATGTACAGTAAAGCATATCTGCTGACTCTCAGCTGAGGTGAAGGAAAGCGTAGTGGTTATTGCAGGGTGCCGAGCAGTGAGTCTAGTACTTAAAAGGTCTGACCTCACCCAAAGACTTTCAGGAAAAGGTTTTTAAAAACTTGGTGAAGGAGGGGAATTGTAGTGTGTGAGATGAGCTTATGGAGATTCTTCTGATTCTTCAGTGGGGAGGTAATTGGGAATCGACATCATCAGCCTCCTGGTTCCAGATGATCTGGGATTTAACTCCTTGTGGGAAGCTTACAATTTACATTTTTCACCTGACAGAGGTTTCATATCTGTAAAACAGTTCAGAGGTTATGGCTCAGAATAGTATCTATAGCTCTTGAGGAGGAAGTAAAATTCACTGACTTTGTTTAATGACTAAAGTATCTTTATTTTGTTTTGCCTGACTGTTTCCCTTTCTTCCTGTGTTTTCTCACTTCTCTGATTAAAGTTAATGTGTAACATGGGGGAGGCCTAGAAGCCTTAAGTTTTTCCACAATGGGCATTGGAAGGGAATGGTCTGTTCAGGGAAGGGTCTGTAGAGTCCTGCTCAGTTACACAGTTACCAAATTATGTGCTGAATTTCTAGTAAAGGTACTTTACCTTTGCAGCTTTCAACTTATAGAAGCCATACTTGTAAGAATAGAAGAGATCAAAGGCATTTTAGTGGGGTGTTGTAGAATCATATTTACTCAGTAATTTACTCAGCAGGAACCAAGAAAAATATTTTTATTTTAAACAGTAAATTGGATTTCACTAGTGTGATTTTATTCAAGATGGCAATGTCAGGAGATTGCATAATTTCCTTGATTTAGTCTCAATGCAACAAATATTTGAAAAGACGGACAAGTGTTACAGCTCAGTTACAACTCAGCATTTTAATCGGTAAACAAAGGATAGCCTGTCCCCGAGGCATGAGGGTGGGCCAACCCCAAAGGAGAAGCCTCAACCCCTCCTCGCTCCCTCTTTTTATACTTTTTGTCTCCTCCTCCCAAGCCTGCCCTGTGCAAGTTAGGGCTAGCACCTATCATCAAGCTGGAAGGGTGCGCGTTTCTTTCACCTGAGCTTCCGACTCCAGTCCAGCAATTTTTCCTCTGTTCCCTTTTCTCAGTCTGTTTTCTTTTCTTTGTCTTTTAGCCGCTGCCATTTTGGACCACTTTTCTTATTCTAACTACCTAACATCAAGAGATGGGGGGCCCCAGTTCTTTGGGAATAGGGGTGTCAAGGTCTCTCTGGCTACTTCCTGCTGGGCTGAGATGGCAAGGGGCATTGGGCCTCCCCCTCTTGCTAGTCTCAAGCTTCAGAGTCCTTACAGTGGTGTCCATCTGTGGGCGAGTGAATTCCCTTGGCTAAGACAAACCAAGGGAGAAACAGCAGTGTAGCACAGATGGAATGCAAGAGTTATCCTGAGAAAGCTTAACCTCAGAAATTTAATTTTGGGGGCAATCCTTAGAATGGCACTTATTTTTAGTCCTGAATAGGTATTGGAGATCTCCCAGAGGCTCACAGGTGTACTGAGTGTCCTCTTCTGGTTTCTTCCATGGCTTGATTCATGAGTAGTGAATCTAGGAACCATGCCCCAGTAGCTTGATTGCTGTGGGGGTAGAATGTATTATAGGGTAGGGCCCATCCATGTGGGCTGGAGTTGAGCTCTTGGGGACCCATCTTTCCAGATCTTAATAAGGACTTGAGTCCCTGGGGCATATAGTGGTGGCCATTCAGAATCTTTTGGGTCATGCTTGACACCCCATAAACAAATATCTTGTTGGAATTGCCCAACAGCCATGGTGTAAGACCACAGGGTCTAGGTCTCTGGATCTAGGAAGAGGTCATTGACTTAAATAAAATGTCTCCCATACAGCATCTTATATGGGTTAAAAGTGACCTGTTCCTTGGGTGCAATGTGGGTATAGAGGAGAGCTCCTGGTAAAAACTTCTTCCTTCCGAGGGAGGTCTCCTGGGTTATCTTTTTTGTCACTGATTTTAAGAATTGGTTGGCTCTCTACCTTTCCTGAAAACTGAGGCCTCCAGGCACAATGGAGGTAATAAGTAATGCCAATGCTTCAGAAACCCCTTGGGTGATTTTAGAAGTAAATGATGTCCCATTGTCACTCTGTAGTGACCTGGGCAGGCCAAATCTCAGGATGATTTCATGAATCAGTTTTCTTACCACCTCATCAGTCTTCTCAGTCTGAGTGGGAAAGCCTTCAATCTAACCTGTGAAAGTATCTATCATGATTAATAGGTATTTATATCCTTGAGAAACTGGCATCGAGGTAAAGTCCACCTGCCAGTCTTCCCCTGGGTAGGTCCCATGCTGTTGGACAGGCTGGGCCAGCTGGGATCTTTGAGTTCCTTGGGGGTCATTCAATTGGCAAGTGAGACACCAGGAGACTCCTTGCCTTATAGTCATTTGGAGGCCTGCTCCTCTGAAGGACTTTTCTACTGATCTTTAGAGTGCCTTGTTCCCTTTACGAGTGGTGGCAAGTAAGGAGTTAACCAACTTCCACTGGAGGGTCCCAAACTGAAAGAGTTTTTGGAACAACCACATATAATATTCCTGAAAGCCCTCACTCTTAGTTTTAAGAGTCTCACCTTCAGTATGTGAAGGAGTTTCTGACAAATTAGCCTGTGAAACTAGGCAGGCAACCCCTATTAGGTCATTGCTCTGTACTGCTGCCCTCTTAGCTGCCTGATCAGCTGCTTGGTTCCCTCGTCCCACTTCTGTGCTCCATTTTTGGTGTCCTTTACAGTGGGAGACTGAAACCTCAGCGGGCAGATGGACTGCCCAAGAGCCTAAGGATTTGATCACCATAATTGACTGGGGAACTTTACGTGGCCTACTGGCCTCTTTCTTTCCAAATAGCAGCATGTGCATGTAGCACCAGAAAGGCACACTTGGAGTCAGTGTAAATGGCAACTCTTTTCATTTTCCCAGCTCTAAATCTCAAGTCAGAGCTATGAACTCAGCCAGCTGGGTCAAAATATCTGGTGGCAAAGGTTTAGCCTCTATGGTCTGGAAATTGGAGACTATTGCATATCTGGCTCTCCCTTTTCCATCTAAGACAAAGCTGCCTCCATCAGTGTACCAGAATCCCTCAAGATTGGTCAGAGGATCTTCTGACAATCCCTCTCGGAGTTTTGTTCAATGGTCCAAAGTGTCTAGACAGGAATGAAAGGGGAGCAAGCCCTTTGGGGTAGGCAGGCGGGTAGCTGGGTTAAGAAGCTCAAAAGGGTATACTGTCAGTCCTGAATTTTTCATCAGCATTACCTAGTAATTGAGGATCCCTTGACCAGACATCCATAAATGGCCTCTCCCATTCAGGATTTGTTTCACTTGGTAGCTTGTAAAAATAGTTTGGCCTCAAGAGAGAGTTTTAAAGCATCTTCTTCTAGGACTGCAATAGCTGCAAAGTTTCAAAGGCAGGGAGGCCAACCACGGATGGTCGAGTTGAGTCTCTTGGAGAGTAAGCTATTGGCTGGGTCTCAGGCCCCAACTTTTCAGTTAACACTTCCAAGGCTATTCCTTCCTTTTTGTGGACAGGTAGTTGGAGTGGGCTTTCCTGACAGCTCAGTTGCTAAAGAATCTGCCTGCAATGTGGGAGACCTGGGTTTGATCCCTGGGTTGGGAAGATCCCCAGGATAGAGGAAAGGCTACCCACTCCAGTATTCTGGTCTGGAGAATTCCATGAACTGTATAGTCCTTGGAGCTGCAAAAGTTGGACACGACTGAGTAACTTTCACTTCACATAGTTGGAATGCTTTTTCTGGGTCTGGCAACCTCAAGGCGGGTGCTTGGGTTAAGGCTTGTTTTAGTGTAGCCTCTACCTCCTTTTGAGGAGATCTCCACATCAATGGGATTGCATCTTCCCATCCCTTTAACTTTTCATATAAGGGCTGGGCGATTGGGCCATAGTTGGAGAAGGCAACTGGAGGAGTCCTTGTAGTCAGTAAGAGGATAGCTTCTTGGATGCATGAGTAATCTGAACTCCCAGGTGATGGCTTTGCCTGGACCATCTGTGCCTTAGCAAGGGAGACTTTTTATGCCCTCTCTGCCAAAAAGTTTAGAATCTGAATCACGTGTTTCTAGACATTTTCCTCATCTACAGAGCATATTAATAGGTCATCTACATATTGTAATATTTTCCCATTAGGTCCAAGGTCCATATCTAAGAGATCCATCCCAACTAAGAGTCTGTCCAAAGAGATGGGGGCTATCTCTAAACCCTTGAAGCAACACTGTCCAGGTCATGTATTGTTTTTCTCCTGGAACCTCCCATAGTTTTTGCTTTTGGAGAGGTTGTAATGAACTCCTCAGTGGTAAACAGGAGCTGTGGGGCTCTAGGAGATGAGAAGCTTACCATCACAAGGATGGTCCCCAGCTTAGTGTGTGTGTGTGTGTGTGTGTGTGTGTGTGTGTGTGTGTGTGTGTGAATTGCTCAGGCATGCAGTCGTCTCCAACTCTTTGAGACCCCAGGGACTGTAGCTCATCAGGCTCCTCTATTCATAGAATTCTCCAGGCAAGAATACTGGAGTGGGTTGCCTTTCCCTTCTCCAGGGGATCTTCCCAACCCAGGAAATTAACCCAGGTCTCCTGCATTGCAGGCAGATTCTTTACCATCTGAGCCACCAGGGAAGCCCTTAGTGAATATGTATCTTCTCAATCAGGTCATAGTATACTCAGTGACCACCAGAAACTCATAGGAAAATATCTATCCATCCCTGCAACAAAGAAGTGCTCAGGTGAATCTTTTTGTAGCTGTTTTCCCTATAGCACCCAAAAGGGTACAGGTCTGGGGAAAGAAGTCTCCAGAGTATGAAGTCAGAATACAGTAAGTATCCCCTGCATCAAGCAAAAAATTTTCAGACCTACCTGCCTTATCTAGCTACACCCTTGGCCCCAGCCCCATGATGGTTATCTGTGACAGGGGGGTTGACTGGAATGGGGCACTTCAGTCCTGCTGAACTATCATGAGGGAAGGCTTGGCACTTGATCTTGAGGCTCCTGGGTCCTAAGGGCAGAATGCCATCCAATTGATGGCATTTGTAGCAGACTGTTTTAGGAGGCGTGGTTTCAACACTTTTTGGCCCAATGCCCCGCCTGTCTACAGATTAGGCATTTGTCCTTGTCCTTCAAGGACTCAGGGTTTGCCATAGGGCTTCCCTGGAGGGCAGCCAGCATCTGGGCATGCCTTGTCTCTTTCCTTCTCTCCTTTTCCTGGGCCTTTGCCACCCTCTCCTATTCTGTTATAAAAGGTATTGGTGGCTGTCTGGACCACTTTGTGAAAAGAGGCAGCAGGGTCCTAATGCTGTAGCTGTTGCAACTTTATCCTGATGTCTGATGCACATTGGGACAGAAATTTGTCTTTTAAAATCACCTGTCCCACATACGGGTCTAAGTCTAGATTGGTAAGCCTTTGGAGGGTCCCCTTCTAGTCTTTCCAGAAAGGCAGTGGGGTTCTTGTTGGGCTCCTGCATTATTGCTGAAACCTGCACACAGCGCTACAGCACCACAACAGGCTTCCTTCTATTTCCATGGGTGAACTTAGGGTGAGTCTTTTTAAAGCTTTTCTTATCTAGTACAGTTGCAACTTGAGAGATGGGCATCCCCAGGTCAGGTAGCAGATTCCCAGGCAGGCTGAGGCAAGTCAGCCTCCTGAGACCCTCATACTGGAGTTGGGTGTCCTCAAGGTCTCCAGCATGACTACTGCTGGGTTGGATTAAGTGGTTGTAATCAGAGAGCCAGGCATCCCTGGCGTGGGAGTTGGGTGTCCCCAGGGATTCCAGCAGAGGGGTGTTGGATGGTCCTGATTGATTTCTGGTTTATCCACCCCAGATGGTAATAGATAGCATAATGGAAAGCAATCCAAGTCTGTGTCCTGAGACTGGGAACCTGGAAAAAAATAGCAAAAGACCTAATTCTCTTTCACCCTGATGAAAGGTATATCACAGATTTCCTCCCCTAGTCCTCCATAAGAGCAATTTAGGATGTCTCCAATTTTAAACATTTCATTGTCATAGGTCCACTTTAGGTAACAAAAGAAGTAATGATAAAGGAGTGGGCTATCAGGTAGGGGCATTAAGAGTATTTTAATAATGGGCTGGGTGGAGCAAGGTTGCCTGCAGAGGGGACAGGGTTGTGGTTGTAAGAGTTGACGCATAAAGTGGCTTAAGGGCCAGGGACAGCTAAACTTACAGAAAATGTCAAGAGGAAGCAGACCAGATGTTCAATAAAGTGAAGTGGAGAGTTGATCCAGGGAGTATGTTACCAGCTTTAGAAGAAGAGTGATAAGTGTTTGGGCCCAAATGGTCTGTAAAGATAACTCCCAAATTGGCAAACTTCATCAGTGGAGACCCAATTGCTCTTGAACGGATACCACCAATAGATGGATTTCTAGTAGGCATTGTGTGCCTGCCGCCTGCCCTAGCAAGTCCACTGACTGATGCTGTTGTCATGTATGTCATAGGAAACAGGAGACAAGGTCTGAATCTCCAGAGGGATTGGATACTATACAATATTTCCCAAGGGCCAGCCATTTTTTGGTTGTCCAGCCACAAAGGTGCAGACAACATTGTGGACTCAGACAGGGCTCACAAAACGAGCACACCTTCTGGAGCTAGAAAGCTGATGACTGTCCCAATACTTTGCAGACAGTGGCATAGGTGGGGGGTGAGACTAGAGGATGGGAGGGAAAAGGAGTGGGAAGAATGTACGAAGGAATCCCCTTCATAACTTGCCGGGAAAGCGGCTCAATGCCTGACCTGTGTCCGCATAGCTTTCTTTGCTCTGATCCTTGGCACAAGGAAAATTAAGGACAGAAGAACTCTTACCTTCTTGGACAGCAGCTACTGGGGTGCAGTGGACAGTGGAGCCTTGAGGACACTCCAGGGAATAGCCCCTGCCAGGATCCCTCAATTACATCCCCAGCTGCTCCCCTGTTCACAAGGGGTTTGAGGAGACAAGAAAAGAGAAACTGTTAAGGAATTAAGATTTTGTTAGCTACATGGTCCTTCCAGCCATACAGACAAGACCTCCCTACCTTAAGTGGAGGTCTTCTGAGACTGAATCTCATGAGCTTTCCATCATATCAGGTTTTGCTATGCCCATTCTTGACGCATCATTTCTTCTGTGCTGGGTTTCTGCCATGTTTGGATGATGCTGGTCTGGGTTTCTGCTCTTCACATTTTCCACTGTGTGAACTTTCCCCAAGTTGGGCTTCTGCTGTGCTTGGCCTCTGCCTCTCTTGAGTCAAGCCAAGGTTGCCACAGGAAGGTTACATCTGGGTCACAGAACCAGATACGTTGTGAGAGTGCATAATTTCCTCAGTTCAGTCTCATCGCAGCAAAGATTTGAAATGGCAGACAAGTGTTACAGTTTGATTATATCTCAGAGTTTTATTCTGTAAATAAAGAATAGTACAACCCCAAGGCATGAGGGTGAGCTGACTCCAAAGGACAGGCCTCAACCCTTCTTGGCTCCCTCATTTTAAGCGTTTTGCCTCCTACCTCCACCCCCAGGGTGCCCTAAGCAAATTAGGGCTAGCACCCATTATCCATCAGGAAGGGGACATGTTTGTTTCACCTAAGATACCCATTCTTTGCTATTCAGTCACTCATCATGTCTGGCTCTTTGCAACTCCACGAGCTGCAGCACACCAGGCTTCCCTGTCCTTCACCCTCTCCCAAAGCTTGCTCAAATTAATGTCCATCGAGTTGCTGATGTCATCCAACCATCTCATCCTCTGCCGTCCTCTTCTCCTCCTGCCTTCAATCTTTGCCAGCATTAGGGTCTTTTCCTGCAAGTCGGCTATTCCCATCAGGTGGCCAAAGTGTTGGAGCTTCAGCTCAGTATCAGTACTTCTAATGAATATTCAGGGTTGATATCCTTTAGGATTTACTGGTTTGATCCCCTTGCAGTCCAAGAAGAGTCTTCTCCAACACCACAGTTCAAAATCATTCATTATTCATCTCTCAGCCTTCTTTATGGTCCAACTGTCACACCCATTCATGACTACTGTAAAAACCATAGCTTTGACAATAAGGCCCTTTCTTGGCAAAGTGATGTCTCTGTTTTTTAATACACTGACAATTCAAAGAAGAGACATTACTTTTCCAACATGTAATATTTGAGTTTGAGCAAGCTCTGGGAGATGGTGAAGGACAGGGAAGCCTGGCGTGTGCAGCCCACGGGGTTGCAAAGAGTCAGACATGACTGAGCAACTGAACAGCAACAAGATTGGTCACAACTTTTCTTCCAAGAAGCAAGTGTCTTTTAATTTATTAGCTGCAGTCAACATCTGCAGTGATTTTGGAGCCCCCCCCCCCAAAATAAAGTCTGTCACTGTTTCCATTGTTTCCCTATCTGTTTGCCATGAAGTGATGGGATCATATGCCATGATCTTAGTTTTTTGAACATTGAGTTTTAAACCAGCTTTTTCACTCTCCTCTTTAACTTTCATCAAGAGGCTCTTTAGTTCTTCTTCACTTTCTGCAATAACGGTGGTGTCATCTGTATATCTAAGGTTATTGATATTTCTCCCGGCAATCTTGACTTCAGTTGTGCTTCAATCAGCCCGGCATTTCACATGATGCACTGTGCATATAAGTTAAATAAGCAGGGTGACTATACACAGACTTCACATACTTGTTTCTCAATTTTGAACCAGCCTATTGTCCCATACCCAGTTCTAACTGTTGTTTCTTGACCTGCATACAGGGTCCCACTGTGGTCCTAGGATTTTTCCTTTGTTCTCTTTTCATGGGCTATTTCTCTTCTTTTGCCTGTCTTTTAGCTGCTGCCATTTTTGACTCCTTTTTTCTATTCTAGCTACTTAACAATGAGAATATTTCCTTAAATTTAATAATTTCTATCTAGCCAAAACCAAGATAATTTATTTAAATCTTTATTTTATGAGAGGGTTTTCTTTTTGTTGTTTTTTTAAAGATCATTGCAATTTTTACTGGTAGGTTAAGACACATATAATTGTATACAGAAGGCTTCCAGAAATGCATTTATGACTGCATGAAAACAATATTTTTCCTACAAACACTGGATGCTCTCAGAAGCTTTATACTTTTAAGATAGTTTTATTTTTTCAGTAGAATATTTTTAAATGTGCATCTGAATTATCTCAAATAATTCAGTAAGATGCATGGAAATATAAAGATTGTGACTAAAATAAACACACAATGTTTGATATAAAAATTAAAATTTGACTTTATACATATAGAAGTTTTGGAAATTAGTAACTATAAGCACATATAGCAGCATAGTATATTTACTTGAACACATGATACTGACCTACAACAAACACAAGCAGGAAAAAAAATGACAAATCTTATCTTGAAGTAAATAAATACTATTTGGGGATCACTCTAATGTTCACTGATTCACAGTTTTACTTTTTTTCATTTAAATACACAGAATAAGAAGGGAAAAAAAAAACCATTCATTATTGAAGTAATTATTTCCATAATTTTTTATGGCTTTCATCAAGAAATGCAGTAATTACACTGTGAAATTTCACTTCTGACAAAGACATATTAATTTGTAATTGCTTATAATATAGATTTCAGAACTTCTGCATTCTGCACATGCATTTCATTTTTTATAAATTTAATACATAGTATAATATGATTTAGACATAATACATTTTTTTATAATATGAATTTACTTAAAGCAACAGTTTAATTTAAACTTCAGCTTTTTAAGTATCATCTGTCCATCTGCAACCCAGTGGTTTTCTATTTGGACTCTCCCTGAGAGAGAAAGCAAATCTTAAAAGCATATTTATGAAAAATTTATTTTTGGTATTAATTCAAGATAGTATTCACATACTTAAAATTCATAAGATAATATCCTTATAAGCATAAGCTAATTTAAAACACTCAAAAATATCTCAAAGTTCTCCTTTCCTGTTAATGGACCCAAAGCACTTGTCTTCCACAAATAAAAGCATAACTTAAAAGAGTTTTTTAAAAAATATTTTTTGGCTAGCAAATTAAGATGTAGACGTTAAAAAATAAATACTATATTTGTCGAAAATCAATAAAACATTTAAAGGTTCAAGCTTTCATGAATTTCTACAAGAATAGCATTTAAGCTTTAGCTACTCATTTATTCTATGCTTTTTTTTTTTTTTTACTGTTCATGTAAGATCAATGCTGATTTCTCCTGAAAACTGGTATAAAAACAGTCAGTTTTTTTTTTTTTTTAAATAGAGAAACTCCATTTACTGTTGAAAGGTAATGATAAATATTAGTCAATTTTAATATATCAATTTTTCTTACTTATTTCAGTTAGCATAAACATAAGAAGAAACCCCCAAAACTTAGCATAATATAGTGGATTTTTTTCTTCTAGTAAATAAGTAATGACATATAGTGTGAGTTTTATTTATTTTGAACAGAGCTGTTTCCCATTTTAATCATGTATCTTTTGCAAAACCACTGTTGCTTTGCAGTCTCTGCTGTCTTCTGCCTTGCAAATTGAATCTCCTGCTAAAACAAGTCAGCTTTCTTTAACATAAAACTGTGAGTATGTGTGCATGAGACAGAAAATCAGAATCCCTATGGTAGGTATCTTGTTTAATTAGTCTGGAGATTTTGATAAATCCTCAATACTCTGGGTTCAAAAAACAATTGAAACTCTCATTATTTTGAGAAAGGATTATTTTTACTTAGGTACTTTTCCACAATAGCTGCTTGTACACTGCTGAAATTAGAATTAATAGGCAATATATTTGGCTTGAAAGAGGCATAACAAAATAACTATTTTACTTCATGGATATGTGAATTTGGGTATAAATAAATGAGAGAAAATAAGTCAGGTCTTGGGATATTGCACAATGTAATAGTATCAGATGTCATTGTTTCCAGGGGGATGGAAACAGCAATTTCTGTGTACTAACTCAAACTAAAATGTCATAAAAAATTGCATTTCACAGCAGCAAGCCAGAAAAATAGTACATAACATCATTGTTAGAAGTTTTATTTAAGCATCTTCAACACACTTCATGAGCTACATAACTCTTAAAATAGGAAAGAATAACAAGCATAAATGAGTTGCACAAATTAAAAATCAAAAGATACATGCTTTGACAGGACAGAGAACTTACAAGAGGACATCATGAAAGTGTCAACCAATCTAATATTTAGGTCTACTTTTAATTATGTGGGTACTGTTAGATGCTTACTTAGGAGAATGTTTTCACAGCAAACCATTAGAAATATATATTTCTTGAGATTAACTGCTCCCAAGGATTTATTTTTATCACATTTTATATAAAATGTGTTTTTTTAAAATATTATCACATTAATAAACGTGGTCAGGTGGCGATAGTGGTAAAGAATTTGTCTGCAAATGTAGGAAACTTGAGACTTTGGTTCCATCCCTGGGTTGGGATGATCCTATGGAGAAGGGGAAGGCAACCCACTTCTGTATTCTTGCCTGGAGAATCCCATGGACAGAAGAGTCTGGCAGGCTATATGTCTGTCCATCAGGTCACATAGAGTTGGCCACGATTGGAACAGCTTAGCACACATGAACATCAGCTTTGTTGTTGTTGTTCAGTCACCCAGTTGTGTCCAACTCTTTGAGACCCCAAAGACTGTAACACACCAGGCCTCCCTGTCCCTCACCATCTCCCAGAGTTTGCCCAAGTGCATGTCCATTGCATCAGTGATGCCACCCAGCCACCTCATCCTCTAATGCCCTCTTCTTCTGCTGTCAATTTTTTTCAACATCAGGGTCTTTTACAATGAGTGAGCTGTTTGCATCAGGTGACCAAAATATTGGAGCTTCAGCTTCATCGATCCTTCCAATAAGTTACTCAGGCTTGATTTTCTTTAAGATTGACTGGTTTGATCTCCTTGCTGTCCAAGAGACTCTCCGGAGTCTTCCCCAGCACCACTAGTTGGAAAGCATCAATTCTTCAGTGCTCTGCCTTCTTTACAGTCCAGCTCTCACAGCCATACATGACCACTGGAAAGACTATAGCCTTGATTATATGGACACTCCTCCCAATGTAAGAAACATAAAGGAAGTGGGTTGAATCCCAGGGTTGGGAAGATCCCCTGGTGTAGAAAATGGCAACTCACTCCAATAGGAGCCTGGCAAATTACAGTCCACAGGATCACACAGAGTCAGACACAGCTGAAGTCACTTAGTTAAAAGAAGTAGCTGCTTATATGTTGTCATAAGGATTGATTCAGTTATTATTAGAAAAGCATCTCAAGTCTGGAGTATAGTAAATATACATAGATTTGTGTTAAACATATAAATAAGGTAAAAATGCATTTTAAAACAGGGATCATGTTTAATAGATTAAGAATAAATGGTCTTTGGAATATTTCTGACATATAAATGAAATTGAGAAAAAAATTCTTAGAAAGCAGATATGGAAAACATACTGCAGAAGAAATGGCCAATGATGCAACAAAGCAAAATGCAAAACAGAGAAAATACTTCTATCTTTTCTGCTATTTAAGATCTATATCTGCATATATTATAAGATATAGATCTCTTTCTTATTTTTTATTTTTTCTTGTTAGTAGAGAGGGATTGCACATCCGTGTATGTGAGATAAACAAATGACTTCCAAACAATGCAAAATTAAATGCAGAGTAATAGTCTCTGCACAAGGGGAAACACATGATAAGGAGGGTAAGAGAATAAAAGGACCTGAAGAAGAGTGTATGTTCCCCATCACCCAAATATACAAATATACTAGGTGTTAGACTATTGGTAAAAGATCACTATAAACATTCTCATTAAAAAAAAAAAAAAAAAAGACAGAGAATAAACATTTTAGATTCTGAAAACTAACATATTTAAAATTGTCATAAAATTTAGCTTATTTTATAAAGTAGTTATGTGTGTTGCTTTTAGAGAACTAAATGTCTTTATGAATATGGAAGGAAAATCAGAGATTTGATCAGTTTTTCTTAGTAAAATTAAAAACTTAGAATATCTGAAGACTCTGCAGCTCTCTATTGTTGTTTTTGTGGTTCAGTTGCTAAGTTGTGTCCAACTTTTTGCAACCCCATAATGGCAGCATGCCATGCCTCCCTATCCCTCACTATCTCCCAGAGTTTGCCCAAGTATCTAACCATCTCATCCTCTGTTGCCACCTTCTTCTCCTGCCCTCAATCTTTCCCAGCATCAGGATTTTTCCACTAAGTTGGCTGTTTGCATCATGTGGCCAAAGTATTAGAGCTTCGGCTTCAGCATAAGTCCTTCCAACCTATTCAGGGTTGATTTTCTTTAGGATGGGCTGGTTTGATCTCCTTATTGTCCAAGGGACTTTCAAGAGTTTTCTCCTGCACCACAGTTTGAAAGCATCAGTTCTTTGGTGCTCATCCTGCTCTATGGCCCAGCTCTCACATCCGTACATGACTACTGGAAAAACCATAGCTTTGACTAGACGGACTTTTGTCAGCAAAATGATGCCTCTGTTTTTTAATACACTGTGATAGCTCAGCTGGTAAAGAATCCACCTGCAATGTGGGAGACCTGGGTTCAATCCCTGGTTGGAAAAATCCCCTGGAGAAGGGAAAGTCTACCCACTCTGGTATTCTGGCTTGGAGAATTCCATGTACTGTACAGTTCATGGGGTCACAAAGAGTCAGACACAACTGAGTAAATTTCACTTTCACGTTCACTATATTTGCAATCGGTTTTCTTCTAAGAAGCAAGCATCTTCTAATTCCATGGCTGCAGTCACCATCCACAGTGATTCTCAGGCAGTCAATCAGTTCAGTCACTCAGTGGTGTCCGACTCTTTGGAACCCCATGGACTGCAGCACACCAGGCCTCCTGGAGCTTACTCAAACTCATGTCCATCAAGTCAGTGATGTCATCCAACCATCTCATCCTCTGTCGTTCCCTTCTTCTCCCACTTTCAATCTTTCCCAGCATCAGGGTCTTTCCAAGTGAGTCAGTTCTTCCAATCAGGTGGCCAAAGTATTGGAGTTTCAGCTTCAGCATCAGTCCTTCCAATGAATATTCAAGACTGATTTCCTTTAGGATGGATTGGTTGGATCTCCTTGCTGTCCAAGGGACTCTCAAGAGTCTTCCCCAACATCACAGCTCAAAAGCATCGATTCTTCAGTGTGAGCCCAAGAAAATAAAATCTGTCACTGCTTCCACCTTTCCCCCTTCTATTTGCCATGAAATGATGGGACTGGATTCCATGATCTCAGTTTTTTGAATGTTGAGTTTTAAGCCAATTTTTTCACTTTCCCCTTTCCCCTTCATCAGCAGGCACTTTAATTCCTCTTTGCTTTGTGGCAGTGGAGTGGCAATATTGGCAATATTTCTTCCGGCAATCTTTATTCCAGCTTGTGCTTCATCCAGCCCAGCATTTTGCATGACATACTCTGCACACAAGTTGAATAAGGTTATAACTGTTGCTTCTTGACCCACACACAGGGTTCACAGGAGACAGGTAAGGTGGTCCACTATTCCCATTTCTTTGAGAGTTCCAGTTTATTGTAATCCACAGTCAAAGGCTTTACCATAGTCAATGAAACAGAACTAGATGTTTTTTTCTGGAATTCCCTTGCTTTATGATTCAGCGAATGTTGGCAATTTGATCTTGGTTCCTCTGCCTTTTCTAAATATATCTTGTACATCTGGAATTCTTGATTCAGGTACTGCTAAAGTCTAGTTTGAAGGATTTTGTGCATAACCTTACTAGCATGGGAAGTGAGTGCAATTGTCTGGCAGTTTGAACATTCTTTAGTACTGCCCTTCCAGGGAATGAGAAGGAAGATTGATATTTTCCAGTCCTGTGTCCACTTCTGGGTTTTCCAAATTTGCTGACATATTGAGCGCAACACTTTAACAACATTATCTTTTAGAATTTTAAAAAGCTCAGCTGGAATTCCATCACCTTCACTAACTTCATTGGCAGCAACGCTTCGTAAGGCCCTGTTGAATTCAACTCCAGGGTGTCTGGCTCTAGGTGAGTGTCCACACCATCATGTTTATCCATAAGACCTTTTTTGTACAGTTCTGTGTATTCTTGCCACCTCTTCTTGGTCTCTTCTGCTTCTATTAGATCTTTACCATTTCCGTCCTTTATTGTTCCCATCTTTGTATGAAATATTATCTCTAATTTTCTTGAAGAATCTCTAGTCTTTCCCCATTTATTGTTTTCCTCTATTTCTTTGCATTGTTCATTGAAGAAGACCTTCTTATCTCACCTAGCAATTCTCTGGAATGCAGCATTCAGTTGGGTATACCTTTCCTTTTCCCCCTTGCTTTTTTGCTTCTCTTCTTCCCTCAGCTATTTGTAAAACCTCCTCAGACAGCCACTTTTCCTTTTTGTATTTCTTTTCCTTTGGGATGATTTTGGTCATTGCCTCCTGTACAATGTTACAAACCTCTGGCCATAGTTCTTCAGGCACTCTGATTGCCAGATCTAATCCCTTGAATCTATTTGTCACTTCCACTGTATAAGGATTTGATTTAGGTCATACCTGAATGGCTTAGTGGTTTTCCCCACTTTCTTTAGTTTAAGCCTGAATTTTTCCCTAAATTGCTGATGATCTGAGCTAGAGTAACCTCCCAGTCTTGTTTATGCTTACTGTATAGAATTTCTCTATTTTCGGGTGCAGAGAATGCAATCAATCTGATTTTTACATTGGCCATTTGGTGACGTCCGTGTGTAAAGCTGTCTCTTGCGCTGTTGGAGAGGGTGTTTTCTATGACCGGTGTGCTCTCTTGGCCGAATTCTGTTATCCTTTGCCCTGGTTCCTTTTGTACTCCAAGGTCAAACTTGCTTGTTACTCCAGGTATCTCTTGACATCCCACACTTGCACTCCAATCTCCTATAATGAGAATGACTCATATATAGGTCTTCATAGAACTGGTCAACCTCAGCTTCTTTGTCATCAGTAGTTGGGGCTTAGACTTGAATTACTCATGTTGTGAATATGATATCCTTTTTTTTTAATTTTCAGGCTGACATTTGTGAGGGATAACTTAAAGAACACTTCTGACCATTGGGATATAGGCTTATTTTCTCTCAAATATATTAATATTAAATGACATTAAAAAGAAGAAAAACTATTTTGATTAAATAAACTGAACAATAACAAGGTTTAGATCAAAATCATGATTTGATTTAATTTGACATTTTTTTTTACCCAGGAAAATTTCACCCCAAATTATGTGTAATTTGCAAAGAATTTTCATAACAGCATTGGTTTTGCTGTAATGTTTTCACAAACATTCCTTTAAAAGTGTGGAATTAGTGTGTCATGTGTTCCAAAGCAACAGGCTAAATTACTTTATAAATGGAATATATTTGGTATATATTGCAAGATTTCTGGATTTTTAATTTACCAATTTTATCTTCTGACTAAATATCCAATTTACTCTCAGTTTTTTGGGAAGAATTTGACACATTTATTCATTTACAAATTTCAAATGTACATCTTTAGTCTTAGAAAGTAACAAGAGAACATTAGTTCAATTTATTTCAGAAGTAATTTTATTTCCATCTCCCCAAGAATTGTTAAAAGTATTCTACCAGTAGTTTAGGGAATTCATTGCATTATGGAAACATTGCCAATTGCACCAATGCAATGTTCTAGGAAAGGAACTTGGTGATTTTGACTCCTATTAACACTTTGACAAGGGAAATACAAGCTCCTCTATGTGAAAGGAGTCATTGATTATTCCTCCCATCTCTGTTTTCTTGTACATCTTTTAACTTTTATTTATGTTTATAAAGCAAAATCAAGCATCACCCTGGGGATACTGATCTGGAAGATCTAAGATATTCACTGCTTTTATAGACTAACACTTGCATCATGGAGATAGACATTGAGTCAATTCAGAGCAGGTGTGATTTTCAGAGGTAAATTTCATTCAGTAAATATTTACTGAGTGGCTATTGTATGTGAGTAACTGTTCTAAGCTTTAGGGATTCAAAGATTTTAAGAAAGAGTAGTACAGACAGACAGGTAAACAGATAATTTCTGGCTTTTTTTTTTTTCTGTTCTAAATACAAAACTTTTTTTCCATTTTCCTTTAAAATATCCTTGAGAATACAGAAAAATCAAAGTCTGGCAACAACACCAAATGTTTGCTCTTGCTTTGGAGAAGTTTTCCACTAAATGAATGATAGAAAAGATTGAATTTAGAATACAGTCTTGATTACTCATTGTATGCCATATGCTTAACCAGAACAGACAGAACTAAAAAGAGACTGACGTAATGACTCCACCAATTATCTATGCATAAATCCAGAGTTCAGAGCCTGCAAAGATGAAAATAAAAACAAAATTTCTTCCCTCCCAAGAAATGCATAAGAAAGAAAAACAACAGGTGGATTTCCCCCTAAAATAATATAAAAAAATATATTTTGAGCCTATCAGAGCCAGAATTCTTAACTCATTCCCTACTAGCCCCTCCTGTAGTACAAACAAACTAGTTCCCAACATGTAAAATTGTAAACAATAGAGAACAAGAGGTTAAAAAAGTGGGAGGGGATATCCTAGACAAAGCATAAGTGTTTAAAGATGGGCCTTGTAAGTGAAGTGTTTGCAGCAGTCCTCAATTTTGGCTGCTGCTAGGAACCAGAAATAGTAACATAGTAAAAGTAACATAGTAACATAGAAAAGTAAAAGTAACATAGTAACATAGAAAAAGACACATAACACTATCAGAGCAGGTTGCAGGGGACATTATAGACAAACAACCTCAAAGTAGAATAACAGTGAATGTTAGATCTATATAGGCCTGGAGGTTGTGAATCTCTGTCTAGATTGGGAGTGACTTTTACTTAAATCTGGCCTACTTTATTAGCAAACAAGAATATGAGCATGCAATTAAAATGCAATCCAATATTTCAACAGAATATATGTTTTGTGTGTGTGTGTGTGTGTGTATGTGAGTGAATATCCCAATTTTAACAATGACATTAAATACTATCTAAAAGCATTATGTGTGGCTAACTTTGTAGACTATGTTAAATCCATCTGCATGCTCTATTTGGCTTAGAGGACACAGTGTGAATCATCTATAGAATATAATTTTTTTTTATTATAAGAAGAAGAGTGATAATTAGACTAAAAAAATAACATTTTATATATGACACTATTCTGAAGAATTTGGGCTTCCCAGGTGGCACCAGTGATAAAGAACTTGCCTGTCAATGTAGGAGACTTAAGCAATGCAGGTTTGATCGCTGGATATGGAAGATCCCCTGGAGGAGGGCGTGGCAGCCCACTCCGGTATTCTTGCCTGGAGAATCCCATGGACATGGATGGAGGACCCTGGTGAGCTGCAGTCCATGGATCCTCAAAGAGTTGGACATGACTGAAGTGACTGAGCATGAGCATGTTCTGAAGACATTACATTAAATCCTTATAAAAAAAGAAAATGAGAATCAGAGGCACATAGCTGTTAAACAACTTGACAGAAGCCAAGACATCTCTCTAGGCCTATCACTTAAGGCAGCTTATCTAGTCTCGGTGTTCACACTGACTTAATTGGAGTCTTTCAATCTGAAACAAAGAGAAGGGAAGGTAATCACCCACAATCCATGGTCTAATTTCTAGGGTCAATTAGAAATTATTTTCACTTGCCTTTAATGGATTGTGATGGTGTTCCCTATGTCACCCCTACTGCAATACAGACAGAATAAAGATATTATGAAGATTTTTTTAGGATGAATTTACAGAAAAACTAGTCACTAGAATGACTTTTTCCCCCTTGGTGGCTTCCTTTTCTGATCTTTTATTATCATTAATTTATTTTAATTGGAGGCTAATTACTTTACAAAATTGTGGTGGTTTTTGCCATGCATTGACATGAACAGCCTTTACATATCTATCCCTCATTGATTTGTTTGTTTACTTTGAGTTCATTATTGCTGAAACAATAAAGAAATATTTTCCTTCAGTAAACAACATCCTAGCAGAGCACTATGACTTATAAATCTTTTCAGTATCAGATCTGAGGGAGTGTCAGAACATGATCAAATATAATTCAAGACAGGACTCAGATTTTTTTTAAATAAAATATTTCCTCTTAATATGGCTTGTTTCAAATCAGTGTGCAAATTAAGAAGTATTTCTCAAACTTAGTAGAAAATTAAATTTCATTCAATTTCCACTGCTGTTATGGAGTTTTGTCCATTTAAAAGATGAATAATCTACACTTAGCTTGAACATAAATGCTATCTAATCATGGTGAAGCTTTGGGCTAAATATAATGATGACCTTTTAAGCATCATAAACTGAGACTCAAAATATTATGTATGGAGCTCCAAGAAATGGATAGGATGGACTTTTTTAACCCAGACTTTCATTCTCCAAAATAGATGCTTTTTTTCAGTTAAACCATGGTATTCATTTTCTTTTATTTTATACATTTTGAGGAAGATTATGAGAAGTAAATGTTTTAACAAACATTAGGATGACTCATTAGATCTCTCCTCACTGAATAATGCAAAGGTTCTTTATCGTATATAAACTCACAATGCTAACTTTAACTTTTCTTCTATATTTAGATGTTTTATAATTTTGTTTTTTTATTTGCATTATGTAATGTAATAAAAATAGATACAGATGTTGCTTTCTATAAAAATAAATGCAACCATTCTATGTACTGTAATTAGGGATCCATTTCACACTTTTTTATATATTTAATATGCATTAATATATCTTATATACATCAATGATCAGTCAATAAATATTTCATAGATGCAAACAGGATAAAATAATTTGCATCTTTGGCAGACATAGATATATTTTTACATATATGCACATACAACTTCTGCCTTTTTTCTTGGTCTGTCTTAGTATTATCTCTTATATTCATTATAAGTATCTTCCATGTGGATCTTTAATTTCAGAATTTATCAAAAGTTCAGGAGAGAACATGTAAATTTGAATTAAAGCTGGTGCTTTCATTGAATATGACATTAAATGTTTGGAGGGGAAATGGTTTTTATGAATTATCTTAAAAGACAAAATGAAATGTAGCATGATATTTGGAATATAAAATTATAAAACTACTTATTGTGAAAAAACTATACAATAAAGGATAAATGATGGCCCTCTGAAAATTAAATTATACAATTAGCAAGTGATGAAATAAACCAGAGAAAAGTTAAAGCTAAAATTTGATTCTTTTGCAGTAGGATTTGATTATAATCATATAAAGGCATCCTCACCTATCTAAATCATTTGTCTCAAAGAATGAGAACAAAAAATAAAACAGTATCTTAGATATTTATTAGTCAATGAATTATTTTAAAATAAGGGTTATAAAAACAGAAAAAGTATTAAAAGTCCAATCAAATACTATACATGAAGTAGGACAATATAATATCCATTATTGGGTATAAATTTATAAACATCACATTTTGGTCACTTGCCATTAAACAATTTATTAACACATTTTTTTTTTCTGATTCAATGTTCACAAAGCAAACAGATAAAATCATTTCTGGCTTAATCTGACATGTCATAAAAAGAAAGCAGATATAAACTGACATTAAAAGTAGTCAGTGAAAGACAAGCTAATAAACACAACAACGTAACACAGTATGCAAAATATACATAAATGTGGGTATGGATGTGGATGTCTATCTGTGATGAACTTGTAGTTTACCCTATGAACAATCTCTAAAAAAGTATAAAACAAAGCAAGACGTTAATAATTTACATTGGTATAAAAAACTTCATAATTTCATGGTTAGTTTGTTTTTAAGGCAACATTTCAACTAATTTAATATTAAAATGTGTCATTCATAAGTCTTCTGTGAATTATTACAGAAAAAAAACTTAATCTAATGTCTAGGATATTAATAGAGGAAAATTATGTCCTGAAGTAAGAACCAGGCATTCCTTCTCAGTGACACTGATGACATAATAAATCCTTCCTTCACCCTAGTTTCCCAGCTGTGATAATGTTACATCAAAAGAAATTCTGAAAGGCTTTTCAAAATTAAAGAAATCAGGAGTCCCTTTTCCCATCGATAGTAACAAACCATTCCCTAATCATTTTTCAACCTTGCTAATTTGTAGCCAAATTTTCAGCCTTAGGGGATCATCATCTCATTGGAGTTGATTGACAGATCTGGCATTGTAAATTCTCTAGAGCTTCTCTAGGGAAAAAGAACTGAACACTTCATAAATATGATATTTTCAACTGCTAGCAATGTAAGCATAGTAATTCTCATTTTCTACAACATCAGTTCATTTCAGTTGCTCAGTTGTGTCTGATTCTTTGCTACTGCATGGCCTGCAGCACACCAGGCTTCCCTGTCCATCAACAACTCCCGGAGCTTGCTCAAACTTATGTCCATCCAGTCAGTGATGCCATCTAATCATCTTATCCTCTGCCGCCCCCCTTCTCCTCCTGCATTCATTCTTTCCCAGCATCAAGGTCTTTCCTAATGAGTCAGTTCTTCTACAACATGGGGACACAGAATTAAAAGAGTACTGAAACTCACATTTCAGAAATTAGATAGTTCACCTTTGAAACAGTTCTAGAAAACAAGTGGACTGTTAGAATGTAAAAGAGAAGAATGTAAACAAAGAGAAGCCTGAAAGAGCTGCTTTAGATTTGCACCATGCACATATGAGGCCATCTTTTACAAAGTTGTGGCTATACTTATCTCCCTCTTCCCATTACTTTCATTAACTCTTCTAAATGCAGAGTGCCAGACTTTTGGACTCTGTGGGAGAGGGCGAGGGCGGGATGATTTGGGAGAATGACATTGAAACATGTATATTACCTATGTGAAACAGATCACCAGTCCAGGTTCGATGCATGAGACAGGGTGCTCGGGGCTGGTGCACTGGGATGACCCTAGGGATGGGATGGGGAGGGAGGTGGGAGGGGGGTTCAGGTTGGGGAATACATGTACACCCTTGGCGGATTCATGTCAATGTATGGCAAAAACCACTACAATATTGTAAAGTAATTAGCCTCCAATTAAAATAAATAAATTTATATATAAAAAAATAAAGGCATAGTGTCTTATCTCAAACTGATTCAATTGAATGTAAGACAAAAGATATAAAAATGAGTGGATACAGTCAGAAAGAAAATAAAGTGTTCCCTAAAGGTATCTCTGGTTGTGTACTGAGTTACTTAGTCATGTCCAACTCTTTGCAACCCCATGGACCATAGCCCACAAGGCTCTTTTGTCCATGGGATTTTCCAGGGAATAATACAGGAATGGATTGACAGTTCCTACTCCAGGGGATCTTCCCAATTCATGGATTGAACCCGTCTTTTCCATCTCCTGCACTGACAGATGAATTCTTAGCCACTGCACTGCCTGGGAAGCCCTAGAATTGATATTAGCCTCTTCTTTTAGAAGTCTACCTTTTACTGCCATTCTTAAGAAATGTCAGTGAATGAAATATTTGCTTTATTTCCTATCTACCTTTCATTTCTTCCACTTAGCCATCTCTGCCAGGTCTAGTTCTATTTCTTCTAAATTCTCCTAAATTCTTTTCAAAAACTTATAAGCCATAATCCAACCCAAGTCTTTGCCATTTTATGGAGTTTGAGCAGCCATTCTAGAATTAAGTCCTCAACACAAGAGCGCCCTGTTTCATGCTTTGAACCTGAACTGGCGATCTGTTTCACATGATATTATATATGTTTCAATGCCATTCTCTCAAATCATCCTACCCTTGCCTTCTCCGACAGAGTCTAAAAGACTGTTCTATACATCTGTGTCTCTTTTGCTTTCTTGCATATAGGGTCATCATTACCATCTTTCTAAATTCTATATATATGCATTAGTATCTTGTATTGGTGTTTTTCTTTCTGACTTACTTCACTCTGTATAATAGGCTCCAGTTTCATCCATCTCATTAGAACCAATTCAAATGTATTATTTTTAAAGTCTGAGTAATGTTCCATTGTGTATATGTACCACAGGTTTCTTATTCATTTGTCTGCCGATGGACCTCTAGGTTGCTTCCATGACCTGGCTATTATAACAGTGCTGTGACGAACATTGGGGTACACATGTCTCTTTCAATTCTGGCTTCCTTGGTGTGTATGCCCAGCAGTGGTGTTGCTGAGTCATATGGGAGTTCTATTTCCAGTTTTTTAGGAATCTCCACACTGTTATCCATAGTGGCTCTACTAGTTTGCATTCTCACCAACAGTATAAGGGGGCTCCCTTTTCTCCATACCCTCTCCAGCATTCATTGTTTGCAGGCTTTTGGATAGCAGATATTCTGACCGGCATGAGATGGTACCTCATTGTGGTTTTAATTTGTATTTCTCTGATAATGAGTGATTTTGATCCTCTTTTCATGTGTTTGTTAGCCATCTGTGTGTCTTTGGAGAATTGTCTGTTTAGTTCTTTGGCCTAATTTTTGATTGGGTCATTTATTTTTCTGAAATTGTGCTGCAGGAGCTGTTTGTATACCTTTGAGATTAATTCTTTGTCAGTTGCTTTGTTTGTTATTATTTTCTGCCATTCTGAAGGCTATCTTTTCACCTTGCTTATAGTTTCCTTCATTGTGCAAAAGCTTAAATTTAATTAGGCCCCATTTGTTTATTTTTTGTTTTTATTTCCATTACTCTGGGAGGGTGGGTCATAGAGGATCCTGCTGTGATTTATGTCGGAGAGTGTTTTGCCTATGTTTTCCTCTAGGAGTTTTATAGTTTCTGGTATTACATTTAGATCTTTAATCCATTTTGAGTTTATTTTTGTGTATGATGTTAGAAAGTGTTTTAGTTTCATTCTTTTACAAGTGGTTGACCAGTTTTCCCAGCACCACTTGTTAAAGAGATTGTCTTTTCTCCATTGTATATTTTTGCCTCCGTTGTCAAAGATAAGGTGTCCATAGGTGCATGGATTTATCTCTGGGCTTTCTATTTTGTTCTATTGATCTATATTTCTGTCTTTGTGCCAGTACCATACTGTCGTGATTACTGTAGCTTTGTAGTATAGCCTGAAATCAGGCAGGTTGATTCCTCAAGTTCCATTCTTCTTTCTCAAGATTACTTTGGCTATTCGAGGTTTTTTGTATTTCCATACAAATTGTGAAAATATTTGTCCTAGTTCTGTGAAAAATTGAGCTACCGTTGGTAGCTTGATAGGGATTGCATTAAATATATAGATTGTTTTAGGTAGTCTACTCATTTTCACTCTATTGATTCTTCCAATTCATGAACATGGTATATTTCTTCAACTATTTGTGTCCTCTTTGATTTCTTTCATCAGTGCTTTATAGTTTTCTATATATAGGTCTTTTGTTTCTTTAGGTAGATTTATTCCTAAGTGTTTTATTCTTTTCGTTGCAATGGTGAATGGAATTTTTTTCCTTAATTTCTTTTTCTGTTTTCTCATTGTTTGTGTATAGGAATGCAAGGGATTTCTGTGTGTTAATTTTATATCCTGCAACTTTAAAATATTCATTGATTAGCTCTAGTAATTTTCTGGTGGAGTGTTTAGGGTTTTCTATGTAGAAGATCATGTCACCTGCAAACAGTGAGAGTTTTACTTCTTCTTTTCCTATCTGGATTCCTTTTATTTCTTATTCTTCTTTGATTGCTGTGGCTAAAACTTCCAAAATTATGTTGAATAGTAGTGGCGAGAGTGGGCACCCTTGTCTTGTTCCTGACTTTAGCAGAAATGCTTTTAATTTTTCACCATTGAAGATAATGTTTGCTGTGGGTTTGTCATATATAGCTTTTATTATGTTGAGGTATGTTCCTTCTATTCCTGGCCTGTAGTTTTCTTGTGTGTGTGTGTGTGTGTGTGTGTGTGTTCTCCTTGTCTGGTTTTGGTATCAGGGTATTGAGGTATCATGGTTGCCTCATAGAATGAATTTGGATGTTTTCCTTCCTCTGCAGTTTTTTGAAAGAGTTTTACAAGGATAGGCATTAACTCTTGTCTGACTGTCTAGCTCAGATTGTCTGATGAAATTCTCCTGTGAACCTTCAGCTTTTTGTTTTTGGGGAGATTTTTGATCACAGCTTCAATTTCAGTGCTTGCAATTGGATTGTTCATAATTTCTATTTCTCCTTGGTTCAGTCTTGGAAGATTGACTTTTTTTCTAAGAATATCTCCATTTCTTCCAGGTTATCCATTTTATTGTCATATAAATGTTCATAATGGTCTCTTATAAGCCATTGTTTTTATGCATTGTCTGTTGTAACCTCTCCTTTTTCATTTCTAATTTTGTTTATTTGATTTTTCTCTCTTTTTCTCTTGATGAGTCTGCCTAAAAGCTTGTAAAATTTGTTTATCTTCTCAAAGAACCAACTTTTAGTTTTATTAATCTTTACTATTGTTTCTTTCATTAGTTTTTCATTTATTTCTGTTCTGAATTTTAAGATTTACCTTCTACTAATTTTGAACTTTTTTTGTTTGTTTGTTTGTTCTTTTTCTAGTCATTTTGGTGTAAAGTTAGGTTATCTATTCAATGAGTTTCTAGTTTCTTGAGGTAGGGTTGTCTTGCTATAAACTTTCCTCTTAGAGCTGCTTTTGCCGCATCCCATAGGTTTTGAGTTGTCATGTTTTCATTGTCATTTGTTTCTAGAAATATTTTGTTTCCCTTTGATTTTTTTTCAGTAAGCTGTTGGTTATTTTGTTAAATATCCATGTGTTTGTGTTTCTTACAGATTTTTTCTTGTACTTGATATCTGATCTCATAGAGTTGAGGTCAGAGAAGATGGTTGATATGATTTCAATTTTCCTAAATTTACTGAGATTTGATTTGTGACCCAAGATGTGGTTTATCCCAGAGAATGTTCCACATGAGCTTGAGAAGAAGGTGTATTTTTCTTCATTTGGGTGGAATGTACTGAAGATATCAATGAAATCCATCTCATCTGAAGTATCATTTAAGACTTGTGTTTCCTTATTAATTTTTTGTTTTGATGATCTGTTCATTGGTGTCAGTGGGCTGTTAATGTATTCTACTATTATTGTGTTACTGTCAATTTCTCCTTTTATGTCTATTAGTATTTGTCTTATGTATTGAGGTGCTCCTATGTTGGATGCATAGATATTTACAGTTGTTATGTCTTCTTCTTGGATTGACCCCTTGATCATTATGTAGCGTCCTTCCTTATCTCTTGTAGTATTCTTTATTTTAAGGCCTATTTTGTCTATGAGGACTGCTACTCCAGCTTTATTTTGCTTTCCATTTGCATTGAATATATTTTTCTATCCTCTCACTTTCAGTCTATATGTGTGTTTAGGTCTGAAGTGGGTTTCCTGTAGACAGTATTTATATGCGTATTGTTTTTGCATCCATTCAGCCAGTCTGTGTCTTTTGGATGAAGCATTTAATCAGTTTACATTTAAAGTAATTACTGATATATATGTTCCTATTGCCATTTTCTTAATTGTTTGGGGTTCATTTTGTAGATCTTTTTTCTTCTCTTGTATTTCTTGACTATGTAAGTCCCTTTAACATTTGTTGTAACCTGGTTTGGTGGTGCTGAATTTGCTTAACTTTTGTTTGTCTGAAAGCTTTTTGTTTCTCCATCAATTTTGAATGAGATCCTTGTTGGATACAGTAATTGTGGTTGCAGATTTTTCCCTTTCAGTATTTTTAAGACCTCCTGCCATTCCCTTCTGGCCTGCAGAGTTTCTACTGAAAGTTCAGCTGTTAAAACGCATATGGGGTTTCCCTTGTATGTTACTTGTTGCTTCTCCCTTGCTGCTTTTATTATTCTTTCTTTGTGTTTAGTCTTTCTTAGTTTGATTAATCTGTGTCTTGGTGTGTTTCTCCTTGAGTTTATCCTGTATGGGACTCATTATGCCTCTTGGACTTGGTTGACATTTTCCATGGTGGGAAAATTTTCAACTATAATCTCTTCAAAAATTTTCTCATACCATTTTCTTATACGCTTCTTCTGGGACCCCTATAATTCAAATGTTGGTGCATCTGATATTGTTACAGAGGTCTCTGGGACTATCCTCAGTTTTTTTCATTCTTTTTACTTTATTCTTTTCTTCAGAAGCTATTTCCACCATTTTATCTTCCAGCTCACTGATTCGTTCTTCTGCTTCAGGTATTCTGGTATTGATTCCTTCCAGAGTATTTTTAATTTCAATAATTGTGCTGTTTGTCTTTGTATGTCTATTCTTTAATTCTTCTAGGTCTTTGTTAATTGATTCTTGCATTTTCTCCATGTGTGTTCAAGGTTTCTGATCATCTTTACTGTAATCATTCTGAATTCTTTTTCAGTTAATTTGCCTATTTTTTCATTTATTTGGACATCTGTGTTTCTAGTTAGTTCCTTCATTTGTGTAGCATTTCTGTCTTTTCAATTTCTTTTTATTTTAATTTATTGTGTTTGAGATATCCTTTTCCCAGGGTTCAAAGTTGAATTCTTTCTTCCTTTTGGTTTCTGTCTTCCTAAGGTTGGTACAGTGGTTTGTATAAGCTTCATATAGGGTGAGATTTGTGCTCAGCTTTTTTTTTTTTTTTTTCCTTTGCTTGTTTGTTCTTTCCCTGATGGTGAAGACTGAATGAGGTTGTAATCCTGTCTGCTGGTGATTTGGTTTGTATTTTTGTTTTGCTTGTTGTTTAGATGAGGCATCTTGCACAGGGTGCTACTGGTGGTTGGGTGATGTCACATTTTGTATTCAAGAGGTTTCCTGTATGTGAGTTCTCAGTATTTGATCCTCTCTAGGGTTAGTTCTCTGGTAGTCTAGGGTCTTGGAGTCAGTGCTCCCACTCCAAAACTCAAGGCTTGACCTCTGGTCAGCAATGAAGATTTCACAAGTGGTTTTTTATAGCATTAAGTGAGATTAAAACAAATACACAAAACCGAGACAACAAAGATCAACCCCAGACAAATGTCAGTTACAAAATCAGACAAATAATAATTAAAATAATGGAATATACACATATAAATATACATCCATCATCAAAGTCAAAACAGTACAACAAAAATAAAGTACAGCAGATTGACCTGGTGAACAAAGGATGTCAAAAATTATATTTATCTGTTAAAAACAAGAATAACCAAATCACAAACTGGAAAACACAACTCAAGCAAGGTGACAAGTGAGGAATAAAGCAATTAAAACAAAACTAAAAAATATGTTGAGAGGAAAGGAAAGAAAGAAAAGAAAGAAAGAATAGATAAGCAAAGTTAAATAGAGGTAGATGAAGAAGAGGTATATACATTGAAGATTAACTGCAAGGGGAAAACAACAGTAGGAAAGCCAAATAAAGGAATAAATGTAAACAAATATAATATGTTTAAAAAATTAAAATTATAAAAAGACACACACAAAAAAAAAAAAAACGAGAGAGAGAGAGAGAGAGAGAAAGGCAAACTCCACAGAATGGCAAAAGCCCAATGTAGGGGCAGAGGTTTATAAAAACAGTAAGGAGTGTGACTAAATATTCACATATATGTATACATCCATAAGCAAATTCAAAACTCTCTGACAAAAATAAAGCACAACAGATTGACCTGGAGAACAAAAGAAATCAAAAAGTATATCTACAAGTAAAGAACAAGACTAAATAAAGCACAAACTGGAAAACAAAACTACAGCAAGTGCCAACTGGGGAATAAAGCAATGAAGATAAAACTAACAAATATGTTGAGAGTAAAAGAAAGAAAGAAAAGATAGGCAATGTTAAATAGAGGAAGATGAAGATGATGTATATACATTAAAGATTAACTGCGAGGAGAAAAGTGTAGTAGGAAAATCAAGCAAAGAAATAAATAAGAAAAATAATAATCAGTTTAAAAAATTAAAGAAAAAGAGAGAGAGAAAGGCAAACTCCACAGAATTGCAAAAACCCAACTTAGAGGTAGATTTATAACAACATTAATAAATGTGACTAAGAACAAAAAGAAACAAAAACTCAAAAGCTTAATTAGATTTCATAGTGCCAATAAAATTGACAATTACAACAGAGTGGGGGAGAAAATGAGAAAAAAATCCAAAAGAATCTATAGAACAAGTTAAAACATAAGAATGATAAATGTTTTTCTTGAGTCACTGCTGTCAGGGTCCTTTCCCTTGCTGGGAGTCACAGTAAGTGCTGGAGGACGCCCTCCAACATTGTGCTGGTCTCTGGACCTGCTGTGGGGACAGCTCAGATTCTAATCTGATCCTCCTCCTGTGTGTTCTTGCCTCCAATGTTCATGGCTATTAGAACTAGTGTGTTTTCTGTTGTTGGAGCTCTCTATGTCCTTTTATATATTCCATAGACACAGTCTGTCTAGCTGGTTGTGTGGATTTAATCTGCAGCTTGTACAACTAGTGGGAAGGTTTGGGGTCTTCTTCCTTAAACATACTGCCCCTGGGTTTCAATTGTGGTTGTATTTCCACATGCATGTGGTCATCCACTGGGATTTGCTCCTGAGGCTGCCCTGGAGGCCTTGGGTTTGCCCTGTGAGGGCCAGGTGTGGAGGTGGTGCGGCCACTTGGGTTGTAGGGGTTCTGGCAGCACCAGGTTCTCAGGGGAGTTGGCGATCAGGGTAGCAGGAAATATAGTGCTCTAGAAGGGTATGGCAACCAGTATTGGCCAAAACGGCCCAGTATTCTTGCCTGGAGAACCCTCCTGACAGAGGAGCCTGTCAGGCCACAGTCTACAGGGTCACAAAGAGTTGGACATGACTGAAGCGACCCTGCACGCATAGATGTAAGAGTTTTCTTGCCTGTGGCAGCTCTGCCCCAGTGAGAGTGGAGTGTGAAGGTGGTGCAGCTACTTGGTTTGAGGGGACCCAGGAAGGGCCAAGTGTGAAGGGACATGGACTGCCTCCACCGCAAGAGTTATGGCCCCACCAGAGTCTTTTGTCTAGCCTTTTGTAGATGGTGCTCAGAAGGCCTCTTTGGCCAGTAGCTCCGCCCACTTAGGCACATAGAGCGCTCCCTTGCCTGGGCTCCTTATATGTTTTTCAGCATGTCAGGCACACAGAGCGGCCCCCCTCGCTGGGGTCCTACCCTGTAAATTGGTGCATCAGTCACTTAAAGAAGCACCCTGGATGGGGTCCTGCTCTGTAGTTCAGTGCAATCAGGCATTTGATGGGCCAGCCGCTCTACTGTTCAGCTGCCAATGCTGGCATGTGGGGAGAGACAGCCATGGTGATGGCTCCACCCCCTACATGTGACTTAGCAGTATCACCTTGCTTCCGAGGCTGCCGGGCTTTCCTCCACAGGCATTTCCCACCACAATCTCCTCCCTCACATCCCCTTGATCTGTCTGTATGTAGTCAACAGCAGCCCTCACCCTGGGGATTGCTCTATAATACCTATTAACTCCAGCTCCCAGCCTCTGCACCTTCCAGGGGGCCTGCATCCCTGTCCAGGGTATGTATGGCTGCAGCAAGGACTGTCTGATTCTCATTCCATTTAGACTACCACAAATCAGCTGTTTCCTGCCCCCAGCCGCCAGCCTTAAATGTTTCCCCTCTGGCTCAGACAGTTGCCTTGATGTGGGGATTGGACCCCTGCTTCAGTTCCCCCTCCTGCCAAGGGCAGGTCCAGTCCTACTAACACTCCTGTTTTTCCCCCCTAGTTCCTTTTTCCTACTGAAGTTCTGCGTGGTTCTATATAGTATTTTTCACTGGCCACGTACTCCTGTATGCACTCAGGTAGTGTTCTGCAGGCACTTCTGTGTCTGAAGATGCATTCCTGATGTAAGTGTGGAGAGATATGGACTCCATGTTCACCTACTCCTCCGCCATCTTGTTCTCTTTTTTTTTTTTTTTTGATTCCCCATGTAAGTGATACCGTGTGGTATTTATTTTACTGTCTGTCTTATTTCACTTAGGATATTGCCTTCCGAGTTCATTCTTGTTGTCACAAAGGGTAGAATGTTCTTCTTTTGTAAGGGTGAATAATAATTTGGGGTATACATATTTACCACTGTTTCTCTGTTCTTTCATCCATTGACAGAAACTTAGAGTATTTGCTTCCATATCTTGGATTATGTGACTAATGCTGCAATGAAAATGAGAGTACAGATATCTAGTAAAGTCACCCACATACAAATGAGAGCCATTCCAAGAAAGCATTTCTAAGTCCAATTTGTTTATAAATCCAACAAAGTTAGGTACCCAACTAACACAATCAGCTATATAGTACTATACAGTATTAAGTTTATAGTGCTTTTCATAAAATGGTAGATATAAAACAAACACAAAAAAGACTATGCTTTAATCTTATAATGTATTACCTTGAAAAGTATGGTAGTACAGTACAACAGCTGGCATACAGGGGCTGGAGTCAAGTGAAGGGACAAGAAGAGTTAGTGGCTGGAGGAGGATGTGCAGGTGATAGAACTGAAGGATCGTTAGCAATAGGAGACAAGCTAGAAAGGAAAGGAATACATCAAGACTGTATATTGTCACCCTGCTTATTTAATTTTCATGCAGAGGACATCATGAGAAATCCAGGCTGGATGAAGCACAAGCTGGAATCAAGATTTCCAGGAGAAAGATCAACAACCCCAGATATGAAGATGACACCACCCTTATGGCAGAAAGTGAAAAGGAAATAGAACCTCTTCATGAAAGTGAAGGAGGAGAGTAAAAAAGCTGGCTTAAACTCAACATTCAAAAAACTAAGATCATGGCATCCAGTCCCATCACTTCATGGCAAATAGATGGGGAAACAATGGATACAGTGGCAGTTTATTTTCTTGCGCTCCAAAAGCCCTGCAGATGGTGATTGCAGCCATGAAATTAAAAGATGCTTGCTTATTTGAAGAAAAGCTGTTACCAACATAGACAGCATATTAAAAAGCAGAGACATACTCCTGAGTATTTTATTCTTTTTGTTGCAATGGTGAATGGTATTGTTTCCTTAATTTATCTTTCTGTTTTCTCATTGTTAGTGTATAGGAATGCAAGGGATTTCTGTGTGTTAATTTTATATCCTGCAACTTTACTATATTCGTTGATTAGCTCTAGTAATTTTCTGGTAGAGTCTTTAGGGTTTTCTATGCCGAGGATCATGTCATCTGCAAACAGTGAGAGTTTCACTTCTTCTTTTCCTATATGGATTCCTTTTATTTCTTTTTCTGCTCTGATTGCTGTGGTCAAAACTTCCAAAACTATGTTGAATAGTAGTAGTGAGAGCGGACGCCCTTGTCTTGTTCCTGATTTTAGGGGAAATGCTTTCAATTTTTCACCATTGAGGATAATGTTTGCTGTGGGTTTGTCATATATAGCTTTTATTATGTTGAGGTATGTTCCTTCTATGCCTGTTTTCTGGAGAGTTTTTATCATAAATGGATGTAGAATTTTGTCAAAGGCTTTTTCTGCATCTATTGAGATAATCATATGGTTTTTATCTTTCAATTTGTTAATGTGGTGTATTACATTGATTGATTTGTGGATATTAAAGAATCCTTGCATTCCTGGGATAAAGCCCACTTGGTCATGATGAATAATTTTTTAATATGTTATTGGATTCTGTTTGCTAGAATTTTGTTAAGGATTTTTGCATCTATGTTCATCAGTGATATTGGCCTGTAATTGTCTTTTTGTTGTGGCATCTTTGTCTGGTTTTAGAATTAGGGTGATGGTGGTCTCATAGAATGAGTTTGGAAGTTTACCTTCTTCTTCAATTTTCTGGAAGAGTTTGAGTAAGATAGGTGTTAGCTCTTCTCTAAATTTTTGGTGGAATTCAGCTGTGAAGCCTTCTGGTCCTGGGCTTTTGTTTGCTGAAAGATTTCTGATTACAGTTTCGATTTCCTTGCTTGTGAGGGGTCTGTTAAGATCTTCTATTTCTTCCTGGTTCAGTTTTGGAAAGTTATACTTTTCTAGGAATTTGTCCATTTCTTCCAAGTTGTCCATTTTATTGGCATAGAGCTGCTGGTGGTAGTCTCTTATGATCCTTTGTATTTTAGTGTTGTCTGTTGTGATCTCTCCATTTTCATTTCTAATTTTGTTGATTTGGTTCTTCTCCCTTTATTTCTTAATGAGTCTTGCTAACGGTTTGTCAATTTTGTTTATCTTTTCAAAAAAACAGCTTTTAGCTTTGTTGATTTTTGCTATGGTCTCTTTTGTTTCTCTTGCATTTATTTCTGCCCTAATTTTTAAGGATTTCTTTCCTTCTACTAACCCTGGGGTTCTTCATTTCTTCCATCTCTAGTTGCTTTAGGTGTAGAGCTAGGTTATTTATTGACATTTTTCTTGTTTCTTGGGATAAGCCTGTAATGCTATGAACCTTCCCCTTAGCACTGCTTTTACAGTGTCCCAGTGTGAAGAAAAGGGAACCTTCTTACACTGTTGGTGGGAATGCAAACCAGTACAGGCACTATGGAGAACAGTGTGAAGATTCCTTAAAAAACTGGAAATAGAACTGCCATATGACCCAGCAATCCCACTTCTGGGCATACACACTGAGGAAACCAGATCTGAAAGAGACACATGTACCCCAATGTTCATTGCAGCACTGTTTATAATAGCCAGGACATGGAAGCAACCTAGATGCCCATCAGCAGATGAATGGATAAGGAAGCTGTGGTACATATATACTATGGAATATTATTCAGCCATTAAAAAGAATTCATTTGAATCGGCTCTAATGAGATGGATGAAACTGGAGCCCATTATACAGAGTGAAGTAAGCCAGAAAGATAAAGACCAATACAATATGCTAATATATATATATATGGAATTTAGAAAGATGGCAATGATAACCCTATATGCAAAACAGAAAAAGAGACACAGATGTACAGAACAGACTTTTAGACTCTGTGGGAGAAGGTGAGGGTGGGATGTTCTGAGAGAATGGCATTGAAATAAGTATACTATCAAGGGTGAAACAGATCACCAGCCCAGGTTGGATGTATGAGACAAGTACTCAGGGCTGGTGCACTGGGAAGACCCAGAGGGATGGGATGGAGAGGTAGGCGGGAGGGGGGGATCAGGATGGGGAACACATGTAAATCCATGCCTGATTCATGTCAATGTATGGCAAAAACCACTACAATATTGTAAAGTAATTAGCCCCCAACTAATAAAAATAAATGGGAAGAAAAAAAAAAGCAGAGACATTACTTTGCTGACAAAGTTCTGTATAGTCAAAGCTATGGTTTTTCCAGTAATCATGTGTGGATGAGAAAGATGGACTATAAAGAAAGCTGAGCGCCAAAAAATTGATGCTTTCAAACTGTGATGTTGGATAAGACTCTTGAGAGTTCAGTGGACAGCAAGATCAAACAAGTCAATCCTAAAGGAAATCAACACTAAATATTCATTGGAAGGACTGCTGGTGAAACTGAAGCTCCAGGACTCTGGACATCTGATGCGAAGAGATGACTCATTAGAAAAGACCCTGATGCTGGGAAAGATTGAAGGCTGGAGGAGAAGGGGAAGACAGAGGATGAGATGGTTGGATGGCATCACTGACTCAATGGACATGAATTTGAGCAAGTTCCTTGAGAGGGTGAAGGACTGCGACAATCCACAGGGTCACAAAGACTCATTTGTGACTGAACAACCCAAAAACAAACGAGTGAGCAGACTAGAAGTGTTACTGCCTGGAGGAGGATGTGGATATGATAGAGCTGAAGTGTCGCTAGCAATAGGAGACAGAGGGCTAGTTGCAGTTTCACTCAAGCCTGAGGTTGATGGCACAGATTCTGATTGCTTTCTGGATTCAATTTTATCTTGAAAATATGACCCAGTGATATCTGGGTAGTGTCTCTTTTTTGTCTCGTCATAGATGACACGATAGCACTGGATTGTATTCTGAACGGCTACTCAACACTTGTGTACTGTCCTATGCTCTGGTCTTGTGACTCACAATTAACAGTGCGTCCTCAGATAGAGAACACCCCCTATCACTCTCTGCGTTGTGAGTCTCTCTGGTTCTTCCATTACTGATTGCGTGTGGTCTATCATCTTTCCGCCCTGTTCCACTGTCATTTATTTTCACTTTTGTTTCTGTCGTTATCACTTGGAATTGCCTAGCACTACCAGCTCTATTGCTGCCACTTTACACTTGCTTCTAGACACTCCAGGCTTGAAATAAAGGTCCCCCACTACTGTACTCTGGACAGTTCTGGACAGTAAAGCACACAAAAGCACAGCCACCTGCAGGGGGTGCACACATGCGAATGTGTAGGTCAGACACGTGAACTAATTTATGTGATTGGACATTAGAACACATGTTCACATCTGTGATAATTTGAAACTTGAAAGTTCGTGTGTAGGGAACTTACTGTAGGAAGTTTCATTTCCTTTGGATTTAAATTCAGAAGTCCAGTCGCAGGACGATATGATAGTTGTGTTTTTTAGTTTCTTGAGGAATTTCCGTACTGTTTTCCAATGTGACTTTACAAGTTTACATTCCAGCCAACAGTGTATGAGTTTCTTTTTCTCCATATCTACATAGGAATTTGTTATCTATCTTTTCTAGTGATAGACAGCCTAACAGTTGTGAAATGATATATCAAAGCTATGTTAAAACAGTATAATATTGGCATAAATACAGACATACAGATTAATGGAACATGATAGAAAAGCATGCATATGTGGTTAATTATGCAGATATGTTACTTAATGGATGACAAAAAACCAAGAATGTGCATTGGGGAAAGGATCAAGTTTGCAAGAAATGATGATGAAAAAACTGGACAGTCACATGCAAGAGAATGAAACTGAACCACTAACTTATACCATACATAAAATAAACTAAAAAATGGATTAAAGACTTGAATGAAACACTTGAAAACATAAAAATTCTAGAAGAAAACACAAGAAATAAGCTCTTTGACCTTGGTCTTGGCAAGGATCTTTTGGACTTGACGCCAAAGGTGTCAAAGCAAAATCAAAGGTGACAAAGCAAAAAAATAGAACTACAGTAGAGCAAACTAAAATGTTTCTGAAGAGATGAACAAAATGAAAAGGCAATATATAGGATGGGAGGAAATATTTGCAAATCAAAAATTAGATTATGGATTAATGCCCAAAATATACAAAGAACTCAATAGCAAAAAAAGAAAAATTAAAAATGAACCAAAACTCTGAATAGAAACTTTTCCAGAGAAGACATAAGACTAACAAGTACATAAAAAGATACTCAATATTATTAAGTATCAGAGAAATGCAAATAAAATGTACTTGTTTTGAATATCTGTAGCATTAATAAAACACGAGTAGCAAAAAATATCCATATCTCGCCATCAGGAAAAATATTACACAATAACAAACATAATAAATTACAGATTATTATTAAAATATGAATTTAAACAAGTCAGGAAGTCTCACAGGTCTAAAAAATATTTCTATATACTGTTGTTTTAAAGTTTTTTGTTTATTACTTTTATAATTTATCTTAGAGTTTAATAAATCCATGAATTACTCAAACAAATCAGAAGAGAATTTATGTGGACCAAAATAGCATTCACTTGCCAGTATATTAAAATACTTACTCACACCAAGTCAAGAACAGGCTTTTACCTATGGAGAAAAATATGTCAGTAGTTTTATTGTATTGACAAACTTCCAGTTATTATATTATAGTGTTTCATTCTGGAGACCAGAAGGCAGAGATTTCACTCAAAGTAGTCTGCACATTGCATTCCTTTAAGTCTAAAGCTAGATTAACAAAAGACTTTTCAGATAAAAAGTGTTAATGGGACAGTACCTACATTTTCACATTTCTGCAGTTAAAAAAAAAAAACAATGCACATCATTGCTGTTCAGTCTCTAAGTTGTGTCTGACTCATTGTGAACCCATGAACTACAGCATGTCAGGCTTCCCTATCCTTCACTGTCTCCCAGAGTTTGCTCAAACTCATGTCCATTAAGTCAGTGATGCCATTCAACCATCTCATCCTCTGTTATCCCCTTCTCCTACCTTCAATCTTTCCCAGCATCAGGGTCTTTTCCAATGAATCAGCTCTTCACCAAAATATTGAAGCTTTAGCTTCAGCATCAGTCTTTTCAATAATATTCAGGGTTGATTTACTTTAGAATTAGCTTACTCAGTCTCCTTGCAGTCCAAGGGGCTCTCAAGAGTTTTCTCCAGCACCACAACTTGAAAGAATCAATTCTTCAGTGCTCAGCCTTCTTTATGGCCCAACTCTCACATCTGTACGTGACTACTAGAAAACCCATAGCTTTGATTATATGAATCTTTGTCAGCAAAGTGTTGTTTCTGCTTTCTAATATGCTGTCTAGGTTTGTCATAGCTTTTCTTCCAAGGACATGTTTACTATTATTAAAATCATCATTAATATATGATTATTGTTATATTAAAAAGCAGAGAAATTACTTTGCCAAAAAAGGTCCATCTAGTCAAAGATGTGGTTTTTCCAGTGGTCATGTGAGGATGTGAGAGTTGGACTGTGAAGAAAGCTGAGCACTGAAAAATTGATGCTTTTGAACTGTGGTGTTGGAGAAGACTCTTGAGAGTCCCTTGGACTGCAAGGACATCCAACCAGTCCATCCTAAAGGAGATCAGTCCTGGGTATTCATTGGAAGGGCTGATGCTGAAGCTGAAACTCCAACACTTTGGCCACCTCAATGCAAGGAGTTGACTCATTGGAAAAGAGCCTGATGCTGGGAGGGATTGGGGGCAGGAGGAGAAGGGGATGACAGAGGATGAGATGGCTGGATGGCATCACTGACTCGATGGACATGAGTTTGAGTAAACTCCAGGATTTTGTGATGGACAGGGAGGCCAGGCATGCTGCAATACAGGGTGTTGCAAAGAGTCGGATACGACTGAGCGACTGAACTGAACTGATTGTTATGATCATTATCATATTTCTTATTTTATTTAATCAAGTATTTCCACATATTTTGTTTCATAATTTCTTTTACATTGTCAGTTAATGAAGTTACTCCCAGATTAAGTAATATCCTATGCCCAACTTACTCTTCTGTATTAATTACATGAATGTAATGAAGCTGGCCACGAGTTTGAGTAAACTCTGGGAGTTGGTGATGGACAGAGAGGCCTGGTGTGCTGCAATTCACGGGGTCGCAAAGAGTCAGACATGACTGAGCGACTGAACTGAACTGAACTGAACAAAGCTGGAAGATTATTTCTTCTTATAAATTTTACTTTCCTCAACCTGAAAGATAATGTCTAACTCTCTCTTCCTGGCTGTCTGACTTAAGATGGCAGCCCACTCCAGTACTCTTGCCTGGAAAATCCCATGGACAGAGGAGCCTAGTAGTCTACAATCCATGGGGTCTCAAACAGTTGGACACGACTGAGCAACTAAATTTTCTTCACTTAAGATATACATATTGCACTAACATGGCTTTGGATTTAAAAGAGAAATGCAGGTACAGTGGCCTTTCCAACATGCCTTACTGAGATCCACCCCCCGTCCCCCCCCCCCCCCCCGATAATAGCATTCCTTCCATCCAACTTACTATTAAGACAAATCTCATTGTCAGAATTTTTCTCTTCCTCCTCTGTGATAATACACCGGTGAACATAAAATGTACTTTGAAAATAAAATAAAATATTTTAAAAACCCACTGAACCCAAATAAAGATAAAGCAATTCACCAATATTTTCTTTATAAAATTTTATCTAGGTCTCACGCATATGTATGTAAATAGTATCCTAACTACTCTGAGCTGCTACATGGTTATGAAAAATAATCTATAGGTGAGTATAATATAAAATCAAATTAAGCCAAAGAAAGATTTCAGTTTCTTAATACTTATAAAGAAAGGAGAAAAGCACATTTTATTCAGACTACTGCAATAGGGGATAGAAACTTCTGTAGAGAAGTAACTTCAGAGAGTGAACTCCTCTGAAAAGCACTGAGAACACTAGGAGGAACTTTGACTATAGTGATTATATCATCTGTTTTTACTAACTGACTAACCGGTACTTATCAAAATAAGTGTCCTACCCTCCATGTGAGATTACTTTTCAATGGGATGCATCACAGTTCCTTGTAAAAGCATTCCTGGGTTGCAAAATTGGCAATGACTGGGAGAAATTTACATATCACCTGGCAGAAAAAGAGTTATAATTCCAAATTTTATGAATGTATGCTCTAAGAATAGGTACTTGTATTGAGAAATTCTAGTCAAGCTGAGGGGAAGATTAAAGTCATATTAGCAACACCCTGGAGAGATGACGTGAGTAGATACTACGAAAAGTGTGTGCTAATAACAGCAGAATCAGATTGGGCTTCTGGGCTTGAGAATGGAAGTAGAAATGGTACTCCATCTAAACTGAGCACCTGAGAGCCTGTTCACCATTTTGTAATCATCATAAAAGCAATTTATCTGGGATAGTAGCATGAAGAGGGAAAGATTAAAATCCCTAATAATTTTGAACATGAAACCTTTTTTAATAAATATAGATTTGTCAAATTCCTTGGTGGCTCAGACATTAAAGAATCTGCTTGCAATGTAGAAAACTCAGGTTCAATCTCTGTGTCAGGAAGATCCCCTGGAGAAGGGAATGGCAATCCACTCCAGTATTCTTGCCTGGAGAATTCCATGGACAGAGGAGCCTGACAGGCTACAGTCCATGGGGTTCCAAAGAGTCAGACACGACTGAGTGACTACACTTTCACATTCAAAGCAAATTATACTCCATTTATATTCTTACCTTGTTGATGTGGTCATATCATTAGACTCCATTTTCCAAAAGTTATTCATAAGATTTATCTCTTTCATTTTTGCATCAGGGGACATTCTTTGGTTAATCTTTATCATGAAAAGTGTAAGTGTTTGTCACTCAGTCATGTCTGACTCTGCAACCTCATGGACTGCAGCCCACCAGGCTCCTCTGTCCACAGAATTCTCCAGACAAGAATACTGAAGTGGATAGCCATTCCCTTCATCATATGTACATATTGGCTTCCCAGTTGTTGCTAGTGGTAAAGAATCCACCTGCCAATGCAGGAGACACAGGAGACATGAGCTCAAGCCCTGGGTCAGGAAGATCTCATGAAGTAGGAAATGTCAAACCACTCCAGTATTCTTGCCTGGTGGATCCCATGGACAGAGGACCCTGCAGGGCTACAGTCCATGGGGTTGCAAAGAGTCAGACATGACTGAGCACACACATAACAACAACAACACACATACACATATATATTAATAGAAGATATAGTGCCATCTCCTATGAGAAAGAACTTTTTGCTCCAAAATTCAACCCATTAAGTAGAAGGTGAATTTCCTTAAATCTGAGGTTTTTATTTATTTATTTTTTTCTTAAGTGTCCCCCCACCAAAAAAAGAGTGTTGGAATATGCTTCCATGTTTGTAAAACAGAACCGACTGGACTTTATTATAATTCATTAGGTGGTTTTCTCTGAGGTATGTTCACTTTTTTTTTTTTTTAATCTACAGGACATTTAGTAAATAAAATGTACAAACATATAAACAATAGTCTAAGCCATTTTGAAAGTGGATAGTAATTTTCTTTATCTAAGCATTTTATCGGCACAAGAAAAAGGTGTATAAAGGAGATGACAGAGAAGGTTGAAGTATAGAAACCCTTTCTTAAGGACTTGAAGCACCTTTGCAAAAAGGTTTGAAGGGTATCTTGCTTATCTATGACAGGTTGAAGACTCCAATACATGAAGTTTGAGAGAGTTTTTAATCATGGTCCATAAAGTTTAACCCAATGAATGCTTCCTGATATTTACTAGTGACTTCCATGTGATGGCTGTACCCTCTCTTAAATTCAATGAATTATGTTTTAATTTAAAAGAAAGCGCAAGTTATTTGAGTGGCAATAGGGCACACAACTGCTGCATGACAGATGTTTCCAATGTTATAGATATGCTATTCATATTTAGTTTATAAGCATATTGCCTCTGAAAAATTTATTAGCTTACACATTTTACTTTTAATCTAAATAAACATATTTGGTCTTGAAAGAAACTGAAGTAACTTCTTCGCTGGTAAAGACAATTGCAAGTTAAATGCAATAATTTTTATCCACATGACCATTTTTTTAATTTAAAGAACAAATTGTAGTATACGTTAAAGCTGCATAGATTTGTATGCCTTTAATTACCTAGCCATTCATGAATTCAAGTAATGCAAAACCAGGTAGAACTGTGGGTATACATTATAGTTTTTATATTATACACTATTTGATTATTTATGGTCAAGACATTGAAATTAAAAGGATAGAATTATGCCATTTTCTTACTAGAACTAAAGTTTTAATAAGAAACAAAAAAATTCTATCATCTTTCCTATTTCACAGTGACCTGTGTATGACCAATAAGCAACTCTGTACCATTATTTTGCTTCAATAATAATAGATATATTAAAACTATTATACAAAGCTAAAATGATGTAATTATAGAATGTCAATATTCCACTACAAGACTTGAGATATTCATTCAATTTTTCATACACTGTCAGATAATTATTAGTATATCTAGAGAGAAGTCTAACTTCCTATGCTCTGCCCTTTGCTGTCGACCTCAGTGATAGAAAGAGGTACCTTGTGAGATTTTTTATTTACTGGCTTAAAACCTGTGATATGAGATCATGGTCACAATTTTCTTGAATGTTGATGTTTTCTCTATCTTTGGCTTTTATGCTGAATGAGTTCTGACCATTGAGATTATAATGACTAAAAGTTTAAGTGGGTAAGTACTTAGTTTCTGATAATTAAATTAAATAGTTGCAGATGATAAAATAATTAACCACTTTAAACAGTTCCATACACACTGAGCCACAGATTTGGGTGACTGCCATTTCTGATACATTATTTTGACCCAAGCTGTGCAGGACAGGACTTCCCAGGTGACGCTAGTGGTAAAGAACCCACCTGCCAATGCAGGAAACATAAGCGATGCTGGTTGGATCCCTGGGTTGGGAAGATCCTCTGGAGGAAGGCATGGCTACCCACTCCAGTATTCTTGCCTGGAGAATCCCATGGAGAGAAGAGCCTGGTGGGCTACAGTCCATAGGGTTGCAAAGAATTTGACAGCTCTGAACCACTTCACATGCATTCACGTGCATGGACAAAATTGTCTCCTTGATGAAATAGATGAGATATTAACTTTTATTCTCTTTTATTCTTTAATTAGTTTTTGCTTTTATTTTGCTTATGGATTCAACAAGATCATAGGACCCTTTGACTCCGGTTTAATTCAGACTTTAAGAAAGACACAGCTACCACTTTATTTGCAGGTTTCCTTTCACTGTTATTTTAATTTGACCTTCCATTTGCATTTAGTTTCTTCCATGAAATACTATAATGCTGTTATATTTTATGTTGTATCTTTATGTTTTATGTCAAAAACAAAAATATGGTATGTATCTTTATGATTGATAGGTAAATGTTCAGTTTGTTCATCTTTGGTTTTAAGTTACTCATCTGTTAAGAGTTATGTGACAGAAAGTTGAGCACTTTACATGGATTATCTATAATAAGCCCACTATACAAATAAGAACTAAGATTTAGAGATGTTACATAATTTGCATAAGATTCCAGGACTAACTACATAAGAGAGACCAAATACTGGATAACTGAACTGTTGTCGGGGGATGTTCAGCTTTAAGGGATCCAATATGTTATTCTTTTCTTTTGTGTGCTGTTTCTCAAGGACTCTCTGTTCCTCATCAGTTCCTGGAAAACAGGAGCAAGCAGAGCTACATGCAGTTCTCAGGACTGAGATCGTGAGAGAGGGCACCTGCATGGATTCCCTTCAGTGGCTCCCTTCAGTGACCTTACTTAAATGTAATCTATTCAGTTACGCCCCTCTTACTCAAGATATTGAATGCTTTCTGGCCCTTTGAAGATTGTTATTTGTTTGGCTTTGTTCTTGTTCAATTTTTTTTACTGCGTAAAGCTGCCTTGTATGAAGATATATAAACAGGTATTTCTGCAAATGAATCACCCTTGTTTCACTCGAGACTTGGGTCCCCTGCGTCCCTCTTCTCGTCGACTGCAGTCCCCAGGTCCCGGTCTACAGAGACCGTGACAAACTGTGTATCATTGAATCAACAAGACAAATATAACTTGTGATCTTGTAACAATAGTAGACTGGCAGGTATAGAAGGACACATGCAATTCCAAGACAGGTCCAAGGTAAAATTGCAAATAAAAGAAAAATTCACAAGAATGAGATTCAAATGCATTAGAAATAGAGATAAATACAGATGTTGGGGATTTTGTTTTTATTTTTTCTCAGAAATATTAATATTATATATATATATATTTTGTTACATTCTTGTACCTATAGCATGCAATTTACTACTTGACCCTGTGTGAGCAAATAAAAATCAACATAAATTTCAGAGTGTGCATGTAGACTATAAACTTCTATAATCTATTTGCACTAACAAATATTTGACTATCTTATTCAATTAAATAGCCATTCTTACTCTTAAATGTAAATATGCACAATTTTTTTGTTTTTACTTAAATTTGTAATATAATGTGAAATAATACAGCTTTATAATAACACTTTTAGGTATAATGCTACCGTTCTTTAACTAGTTACTCTTTTCCAAATTTCACTTTTATTTTCCTTTTTGAGTACACTTATGCCAATTAACAAACTCCTTACATTTCTCCTTGCCCAGATTAAATAAATAATTTATTCATACCCGTTGTAACATAATGAAACATTAATTTCATTTTCTAGAGGACCTTTGTCTCCCCATAAATTTAAAGTATCTTGAGAAGTTGTTAACTGCCTAAGGAGATTTTAAATACAAATTAGAATGTAAAAACATTTTAAAAAGTAATAAATACTCCAAATAATTTATACAATAAGTTGTTCAATTAATATTTTCAATATTGCTTATTAATCCTTTTACTTGAAATATCATTAAATATTTAGAAATTAATTTTATGACATTGATTTTAAAACCATCTTATGCTTAAGCTCATTCATAAGATCTCGTAGCTTAAAAATTTTCTTATATAATACTTAAGAGCTTAAAATTGGAGTATTTATAGTGATAGTACTAAAAACTCAAATTTTAGGCTCACATATAACATTAGACAAGAAGAGATATGTGAAAGATTATTTTGAAACATAAAGTGAATTAGAAAGTTTTTGTACATAAAAGTATGGAAATATTTTCTAAATATACCTATGCCATCATAATGCTTTTGGAAAATTTGACTGACACTTAAGTTCCTTTTATTATAAGACAGGCATTATTTTCTAAAGAATGTTCATTTCTTATTCACTTATATCCGTTAACTCATAAAATTTCAGTTGCATTCTATAATGAATTATAGTTTGAAAAACGTGTCATTTTACCAGTATCAAGAATGTTTTGGCTCACTGATTTTTACATCCTAACAAAATTTGTTTAGTTCATTATGTTATATATAAATAATTTTATTATAAAAACAGAAGTATTGGATAGTCCCCAAAAATGTAATTTTAGCTGTAAGTTAAAAATTGATTTTAAAGAACATTTAGTTGAGCTAAATCCATATAAAAAATAAATAAAATATTTTAATAATTAGAAGATGCTTCTGCCGCTGTCACTTCAGTTGTCCCCTACTCTTCACGATCCTGTGGACCGTAACCCACCAGGCTCCACCGTCCCTGGGGTTCTTCAGGCAAGAGTACTGGAGTGGGCTGCCATTGCCTTCTCCAATTAGAAGATAAACAAATAGAAATCAAATATTCAAGGTGAACCAATAATTGAAGTTTAGAAACCTTTTTTGTCTTTTATATATAATCATAGTCAATTATATTTTAATTACTTGTTTGTGCAATTAATTATGATTTAACCATTTTGTTTGGATGTAGCAAGTTGAAAATTATCTATTAAGCCTGATACATAAAACTTAATATTCAATAACCAGTGGATATGAATGGATAAATGTCATATTCATACATTATATAAGAAGAGAGAAAATGTAAAGTTGCTGCATATCACTTTACTACAATAATTAAGACTAAATAAAATTAAATATTTGAAAATCTCACTGCTGGAAGGAGGAACTAACTTCCCTTTAAAAGAAGATCTAGAAGCTAGAGGAAAAATGAACACATCAGAAAGCAAAGTTAGGCTAGTTTCACTGTTTCATAGAGACAGAGAAGGGAAATGAACAAGGAAGTTCTCTGAAGAGGACAGGGTCTAAATTTAAATCAGAAGCTAATCAAAAATACTATTAAACTTTAATAATAGGGAAGTTTTTCAAGAAACTTACTTTTAATATTCTTTACAAATTAATTTAGTGAATACATATGCCCATACACAATATAACAATATATGAATAACCCAATTACTATTCATAGATATAATTTGTATATTCAAGATCTGAACGTTTTTTCAAGACTTCTTCATAAATTCCACTGAGTTATGCTGCTGCTGCTGCTGCTAAGTCGTTTCAGTCATGTCCAACTCTGTGCGACCCCATAGATGGCAGCCCACCAGTCTCCTCCATCCCTGGGATTCTCCAGGCAAGAACACTGGAGTGGGTTGCCATTTCCTTTTCCAATGCATGCATGCATGCTAAGTTTTTTCAGTCATGTCCGACTGTATGCAACCCCATGGACAGCAGCCCACCAGGCTCTTCCATCCCCAGGACTCTCCAGGCAAGAACACTGGTGTGGGTTGCCATTTCCTACTCCGCCACCGAGTTATGATCGAGTTTTAAAGGGATGTCAGCCTCTCCCCTTTGCAATTGAATCTTTGCAATTAGTTCTAACACCTGTGGTCATAGAAACAAAATCAAATACTTATTTTCTTAGAACATTAATATTGAAGACACATTTCATTCTTGTTTTGCCCCAAGGTATCCACTTACAGTGGCTTCTTTTTTGTCTGCTTCTCTTTTGTAGTTTACCCTACTTTTTCTTCCATTTAATTCATTACATGTATTCTTTTGTATCTAATCTATTAAACTTTTTTTTTATCATCTCAATTCTCTTTCCTCTTGCTAACTATGTATTGGTTATAAAATCAGGAAAATAAGTTGGTTCCCACCTCATTAATGGTATGAAGTTTGTGTTTTGAAATATTTAAGCAAAGATATTTTCCATGTTAATACCCCTTTGTTTGTTTTAGAAATCATGAAAACAATATTTGAAGTAAATCTGCCTCACCTTATTGCTACTGTCAATTTCTGGACTTCCAAAAACTTAACTTATGATGATAAAACTGCATAATCTAGTCCCGAACACACAGGCATAGCTTACAATCTTCATGTTTGGAAAATCCTCTGCAGGGAACAAATATAACATATGCAGATATGTTAAAAATGCAATATTAATGCTGAGTGTGTCAATATTTTTTGAAAATCAAAAAAAAAAGAAAAAAAAACACACAAGTTATTTTCTAATGTTCCAAATAACTTGAAAGAAAACATTTTTTTTATGGGCATGATATTTGCATGTAATAGAACATAATTCTGTGTTGCTAATCAAAGTAGATGTGAGATAGATATCAACCTCAGTCATCTTTGGAAGGAAAGAATGTGCTGCTGATCTCAAGACCATGCCTCTCACAGTCAGCTGTTGTCCTGCATGCTGTGGTTTATTTCCATTGGGGAAGGACCCTTTTCAGCCCTTTACTTCTTTCCTCTTTCATGCTTAAAGAACTATCCATTAAAGTCCACATTCTCATCTCAATTTAAAAATTTTGCAGAAATAGGCCCCTATAAGGGGGATCATAAATTAGCCCTTCACATTCTGGCCTGAAGAAGTGCTTAGTCACTCAGTCATGTCCAACTCTTTGTGACCCCATGGTCTGTAGCTTGCCAGGCCTCTCTATCCACTGAATTCTAGTATACAATGCCAGCTAGCTCCTTAACTACTAGACTTAAAGCCACATGTTTGAACTTAGCTTTTGTCAAAATGGTGTTGTTTTGGTCTTTAACTGTTGAGATTTTATGTTCTAGGTACCAATGTTCAGAACTTGGCCAAGATAAAAAGGTCCATTTTTTATTAGATAAAGTAAAACTCAGTTGCTGTTTATTTAGGCTGAAGATATTGAGAAATAAATAAGGAGTGGAATTTGAGGAGCATAATGATTCTTTATGGGGATGGAAACAGTGGCAGACTTTATTTTTGGGGGTTCCAAAATCACTTCAGATGGTGACTGCAGCCATGAAATTAAAAGACACTTACTCCTTGGAAGGAAACTTATGACCAACCTAGACAACATATCAAAAAGCAGGCACATTACGTTGCCAACAAAGGTCCATCTAGTCAAGGCTATGGTTTTTCTGTAGTCATGTGTGGATGTGAGAGTTGGACTATAAAGAAAGCTGAGCACCGAAGAATTGATACTTTTGAACTGTGGTGTTGAAGACTCTTGAGAGTCCCTTGCACTGCAAGGACATCCAACCAGTCCATCCTAAAGGAAATCAGTCCTGAATATTCATTGGAAGCACTGATGTTGAAGTTGAAACTCCAATACTTTGGCCACCTGATGCGAAGAAGTAACTCATTTGAAAAGATCCTGATGCTGGGAGAGATTGAAGGTGGGAGGAGAAGGAGACGACAGAGGAAGAGAGGGTTGGATGGCATCACCAACTCAATGGACATGGGTTTGGGTGGACTCCAGGAGTTGGTGATGGACAGGGAGGCCTGGCGTGCTGCAGTCCATGGGGTCGCAAAGAGTCGGACACAACTGAGTGACTGAACTGAATCAAATGATTTCATCAGGGAAGGAGACTGGATAGCATTTACTGTAACTGAGTAGGTAAAATTGAGTAGTTCTGGCTGCTGCGTATCTGAGGCCATAGGGCTTAGGCCAAGAGTATGTTGATCTTAGCTTGAAATTGCAGTTTATGAAGACATCTTTCAGCCAATGTTTGGGTCACCTAGAAACACAGGGACCTGGGTTCCTCAGGACCAAGTCGTATGTGAGAAAGCATACACCAGCTTCATGAGGCTTTGTGGGAATCTCAAAACATTCAGGTGTTATTTTCCCTGCAAGTAGTAATGATTCAACTATTGGGGAAAGAAATGTTTCTATAGATGGTGCATTTGTACATAAAAGGGGATAAGAATCAATTTTCCATATTTTCACTATTTTTCTATCCATATCTAAATTTTAGAATGCATGTTAAGTCCAATGTGAGATAAGCAATACAAGACTGTGACTTTTGACTTTAAGCTATTTGTGTCAGGCCTAGATATGCAGAACTGGTCATTTTCTGCTTTGGGTAATTTTAAAATCTCTGTTTGGAATAGCCTGTCTTTAGGAATCAGGTTTTCTACAGATCCAACAAGAACATGGAATAGGTTGATGATATATGCAGTGATAAACCAAAGACAAAATTTTCAAAGCGTATGTGAATTAAGCTGGAAGAAAGACATTAAGCTTTCCTTGAGATAACACATCCTACCTTAGAAGAGAAGCTCCTCAGATATGAAGGGAAAAATGAGATCTGAAAGGTCCGAAAAGAAATATGTAAAAGAAAAAATAAAATGCTCTAAATCTATCTTACTGTTATTAAGAAGGCTGCCTTAGATGTTATTAGACCATAAGCTAATGGGTCCTAAGGAAATCAGACCAAGCAAGAGGCAAGTCAGAGAGCTGACAGAAATGATGCATTCAGAAGTGACCCGATGGCAGGAAATTAAGTAGAGTGGCTCTCTTAAAGCAAGAACTGAAAAACCCAGAGGAAGAGGAACAGGGGTATATATAAAAGATTAAAATATGTATAATCAATCTAGAGACATTTCAGGGGAAAAGATTCAGAACACCAGCCTTATCTTTAAAAACTGCTTGATAAACTACAGTGTAACAATTTCACTGTGGGTGAGGTCACAGGAATCATTTTTATACCCTAAGAAATGTGGTCAAGGAATGTCTGGAATTAAGACTATAAAGGAAGGCTGAATAAAATGCAGCATAGAGTGAAAGAGACAATAATGGGTCTTTGGATGGTTGATTAATGAGCTAAAATATCCTGTGTGTAACTGTTAAACTTGTGAAAGTGAAAATGCAAAAGAATTTATTTGGGGGATGGTTTGGTATATCACAACTATATTCACTATGGAAACTTAAGTACATATTTAATAACTGTACTTTGTATTATTTATTTAATATTAATATTAAATATTTACTTAATATTAAAATTAAATATTTATTAATAAATTTTACAAGTTATATGGACTCATCCTTAAAGCACACATAATCCTCTTGTTTAAGTATTCTAGGTAATAATGTGCTGTGAAATAAAAACTATAATTAACTCAACCTTCTGCCATTATTTTGCTTCTTTACATACGTTTCTTATTGTTTAGAGTTACTTTAATTGAATACTTTAAATTTTTACTTAATTGTGGATGGGGAAAGCATTATCTTTTAAATGTTCTAATTTAAACCTGGGTTAAAAAAAAAAAAAATGTTTCGGTGAGAGCAGTTAGTGACAGCATGTCCAAATATATAGCCAGTGAGTACAGTCACTAGGGAAATATAAAGTTGTTCTGAAAATGTTAGATACACAAGTCCACAGTGTGCATAGGAAGTTAAACATGTACATTCGATGGACACAGAAAGCTTTAGAGATAGAGAGGGCTGTTTCTCCCACCCAGGCTACCCTCTCTTAAAGGGTTATGGCTGAGAAGCCGAGCTGTAAGCACCAACGATGTTCATCCAGTAGGACTTCCATATTTATCTGTTCTATCCTCCTGCTACTCTTTAATGTTCTTGCTACTGTGGCTTCATGACTTAATTCCTCCAAATTTAGTTAGGTAACATAAACTATGGTAAATAGGAAATTAATATTTATAAAAGAAAATTAATTTGACTACAAATAAAAGGCACCTAATGATGACCCTTCACTTAATTTCTAAAGCAAAATCCTGGAAAATCGTAGTAGATATTTCACAACTGTTCTGAGGACAATTATTTCAGTGCTTTTTAAAAATTACAATGCAGAATGTTTTTAAAAAGTTCACATAAAACCGCTCTGTGTCTTTTTTAACATTTTTCTTGCTGTATTTAAGCTATATGCTGATGATCTTATTTATCACACCAGGACACACAACTGATGTTTTCAGTTCTTGCCTACTATGATAAAAGGCACACCAATGGGCAGATTCAAGTTTATGCTCAAGTTAAGTTTATGTATATATAGGAATATTGAAGTTATACATAGTTTCATCACCTATTGACCACGCAAGATGGTTCTTATTTCTAGAATTCTTTCAAAATACTTGAGTAGCTTTTACTATTCAGAATACAACACATTTGGGCAGTTACTCATTTAACCAAGATTCTTTGAACTTATAACTCAAGAGAGGTACATGGTTATGTTTTAGGAATACTGAGACAAAAATGAGAGTACTCAAGGTATTTGTGATATTAGGGGGAGAAACACTAAGTGAAGAAATCTAAATCCTTAATTGTGTTTACTGGTGCAATCAATGTATGGGTAATGTACTATATGAATAGTGTAGGGATATCTAATCTCGTTTTGTGGTGGGTTTAGTAGCTGATGTTTTGGGGATTTTGTTTTTTCTTCTTCCCCAAGTGGATATAACATCAGTTTAAAAAAATAATGATTAGCCTGATGAAGAAAGTATGAAGGAAGCCAGTAATAAGGGATTATGGAAGCAAAGCATATAATAAACAGAAGTGATGGTGTGGGGGTTGAAGAAAGTGGCATTCTCCAATGTTCAAGTTTTTGCTGTCATAATTATTCTTTCAAAAATTCATTTCATCTTATCCTATCAAAAATTTTTCAATAGATGATAGCTATGCATCAATAATAACTGTATTATCTGAAAACAAATGGCAGTGAGTGGGTCAGACAATCTTATTCAAAATAGTCTTTTTCATGCATTGTAAAGTAATTAGCCTCCAACAAATGAAAATAAATGGAAAAAATAAATAAAACGAAAAAAAAATAAAACAAAAAAAAAGTCTTTTTGAAGCACTTCAGAGATTAGCTGGTAGTTTACACACTTACGGTATATAAATAACTTGCAATACATCTGTATCACTTTTCAAAATGTTTGTATTAGTTCAAATTAAAATTATTTTCCTCCACTGTTAAAACAAGAGGAAAAAGGCAAGCTCCACTTTTTCAAGTGACAGAAACATGGTAACAAAGGTATGACTGAGCTGATCCAACTTTTCTAGCCTGGGAACAGATTGATTTATTTTTCTCAATTTTTATTTCATTTTCAAGTTTATGTATTTATCTATGGCCATGCTGCATGCCATGTAAGATCTTAGTTCCCTGACCGGGGACTGAAACCATGTCCTCAGCAATGAAAGCACAGTCCTAACCCCTGGACTGCCAGGGGATTCCTGAGGTTGATTTAGTAAAGCATCCAATTATTAAGATTTGAAAGCAAATAGTGCAATAGCTAGGTATAAAGACCAGTGGATGCTTCTGGTGGAATCCTAGGAAAATACATTTGGGACTCTAAAAAGAGATGAAATATGAGGAAGAAAAAATCCCCAGAGAAAAATAAAATTAGGATCGAAAAGTAGAGAAGGGGAATAATAGCACCAATCTTAAAATTGTTAAAGATTCAGCACGACTCTACAAAAGAAAGAGAGAAAAAGAAAAAAAATAGTCAGGTCCCAATGCCACATTACAGGATACAGAAGAAAGGATTGTTTTCACTGTTAGTACTGAAAACATGAAAAATTCACAAGCATAGAAAGGCATACTTTTGGATAGTATCACCTGCTAGAGGACATTTCTAAATTTGAAAAATACAAAGAGCACTTTGTATTCTAACCTCTGAGAGATAGAATGATATAAGTAGGTGGAATTTCCCCCAGGAAATTGACAGTTCAATGCCACAAATTCCTAGGTGAATCCTCCCAAATAATTAAAGTTGATAAATGGTTGACAAATCTCACACTGATTAAATTACTGATGGAATAAAAATAAATCAATATTTCTTATTTTGTTAACTTTCTAGTCTATCATCTTTCCTCTTGATGACATCGAATTTTGCTAAGAAGCAGGATGGCTATAACAGCTGTTGAAATTGTTTTTAATTCAATGGTTTTGCGGAAATGAGATAGATGCAGCAGCATTCTTAAGTTGCTTATTTTTTCCTTAGACATTTTGGAAGAGTAAAATACATGAACTTTGTAATGTTTGAAATGACTCTTGGGATACTAAGCTAGCTTTCTTTCTACCTGATAAAAATATCACAGGCTTAGCAGTTCAAGAAGGATGCATTAGTCTTTATCTCTGAGGGCCATACACTCCCGGATTGTCTATAGATTGGTTAGCTCAGTACTAGGTTAAAAACAGACTGAAAATGTGAGGAATGATGCAGATTTTTTTTTTTTTCATTCAGTGGATTACCAAAATGAGACATTACTTAGAAGTCCCAGCACACAGTACTGATGAAAATATTAATAAGTTGTACTCAGACTTTTTTTACTTTTTTTATTATTATTTTGAAATATTATAAAATTTTATTGTTGATTTGTAGTATTGTTTGCCTCATTCTTAATGTTGGTATTTTTTTTTCCATTTATTTTTATTCATTGGAGGCTAATCACTTTACAATATTGTAGTGGTTCTTGCCATACATTGACATGAAACAGCCATGGATTTACACGTGTTCCCCATAATAATCCCCTCTCCCGCCTCCCTCTCCATCCCATTCCTCCGGGTCTTCCCAGTGCATCAGCCCTGAGCACCCGTCTCATGCATCCAACCATTTTAATCTGCCTGCAATGCAGAAGACCTGGGTTTGACCTCTGGGTTGGGAAGATCCCCTGGAGAAGAGAATGGCAATCCACTCCAGTATCCTTGCTTGGAAAATTCCATGGGCAGACCATGGAGTCCCAAAGAGCCAGACAAGACTCAGTAACACTTTCACTTTCAGAGATAAGATACCTTTATTGTCCCTCCTTTTGATGTAACACTGCTCCTCTCCACTCATATTTTAATTATATTCCTTTTATGTAGAATTTCTTTTCTTGACATTTTTCTAGTCTTCTAATCGGTTTTGTCAGAATCTCATATTCATTGAGAATATTTCATAAGTGGGTAGGCACAGCCTGCATTAAAATTTATATATATAGTTCATACATTATTTTTCTATGACTGTTTAGGGAAAACTTACTGCTAATTTCACTCAATACACAGTGTGATTCATACAGTTTGGGTAAGTGAACTTGGATATAGTCAGTAACATCTTGTATGTCTTCAACAACAACCTGTAAGATCGGGAAGCATAATTAGTTCACCTTGAACAATTTTTACTATCATTATAGCGTTCATGAAGTAATTGGCTTCTTTAGCATCCATTTCATTATTTTCTCCCTCTTACTAATCTAAAATATATTTGAGGGCATTTCACTGATTTGTCTTGGAGGTTTTACCTCTAGATTTGTATATTAAGATAAAGAAAACTAATAGTAAATTATTTTGAGCAGGACAGACAAATATTACAGTAGTGGATGTGTGTTATAGGTGGAATGTTTGTGTTCTTCCAAATTTCATACATTAAAATCAAATCTCCAAAGTAATTAGGAAGTGGGGCCATTTGAGAGGTAGTTAGGTCATTAGAGTGGGGTCCTCATAAATTGAATTATCGCCCTCTTGAGAAGATGCCAGGGAGCTAACATATACAGATACAACATGAAGATGGCAATTTGCAGCCAGGAAGAGACTCCTCACCAAAACTCTAAGTATTATCTATCTATTCATTGTTAAAGTATTTTAACAAAGTGACCTTTAGACTGTGGTGGCCCTAATGCCTCATTAGCCTATGTAAACAAACCAAACCTAAGCCAGAGTGAATGCATCCATATCTGAGAAAGCAAAGGTTAGGAAAAGTCCATCACAAACAACCAATGAGGCTTTCCCAAATAAGGTAATCACTTAAGTCATAAGTAATCAAATAATTTATTTGCTGTCCTTTCGTCTCTTCTAGATAAAGCGTCCATCCCCAGTCCCTACTGGTGGAGCACTCCTTACAACTTTGGCTTGATGCTATTCAGTTCAAATCAATGTTTGCTCGAAGAAATGATTCAAATTTAATATGCACCAGTTAACTTTTTAACACTATATTTTTCCTTTTTTGCTTCATTTTTATTGCTTTTGTTGGGCATGTTTATGAAGCATACTTTTGTTAAAGAACATGCTCCTTTAATTTTAGATATATTTATAATAGAAAATTTTGGAAGGTTTTGTCAAAATAGAGTCCTGCCATTCTTCAGGGTTTTGTGGTATACTATGAAAGTAGCTCCTTTATAAGCATCTGCCATATTATACCATTATGCTGTTTTCTTGGAAGGCAAATGTGTGATTGAATCAGGACACTAAAGTTGGGCCTTATATTAACTCTCTGGCAGAAATTACTCTACATATATTGTATATCACTTCATTCAAGGTTTCAAAATATTCAGACTCTCTTTAATTAAAAAAAAAAAAATAGAATACTGAAAAAATTCCTGAGCATGTGAAACATAGTAAAAGTAATTTCTGAAGTATTTTTCCACTTTTAAAACCCTGAAAACAAAAATGTACTTAAAATTGAATGAGTCATTGTAGAAATATTCTATTTAGTAAAGACCCATTTGTTTTTGTTTTCCTAGTCATTCACTTGCTGACATATTTAGTAGTAGTCAGTGTATTGGTATTGCTGTATTTTCTTCCAAAGATGCTTGTTTCTTTATCCCACATTAATATTAAATATTCATTTTTCTATGCCCAACCATTTATAATTCAACATAAATGCTTTGAGTATTTTCTTCACTTTGTTGATTTCTGATTTTAAAAAGTCCTGCATAATTATGGTGGTATTAATTATTCTAAAAGCAAAACTGTTCTCTTCAGGTTCATTTTGTTTTGTCCATTCCTACCTATTTTCTATTAATATATTATTGCTATATATTTTGGGTTCTAGTCTCAATTTCAACATGTTGGTGGTGGGGGAGTCCCCACGTGACCAAGCAGTTCTTGAACACCAGGTGGACTTCCTACAATTCAGTTCAACTATTCCACTATGGACCTGAAGATAGCATCAGATCCTACAAGGTAAGACCTCAGTCCCACAGACTGTCCCTCTCTCACTTTTGACATCACTTGGATTCCTGTTTGCCACTTGTGCTTCGTACCAACCAGCTATATAGCTTGGGCATTCCAGTGACTCCTCTTTGGCCTCAATTCATTTAAGAGAGCACTCACACTATTCAGAGAAGCATGTCACTTACTAGATTCCCTGTCTTTTATAAAAGGATATAACATGGAAAGAGAAATGCAAAAGATGCATTGGACAAGTTATGAACAAAGGACATGAAAGCTCAATCTCCATGTGTTCACCAACTCAGAATCTCTCAAAAATAGTCTTTTTGGGTTTTTCTGGAGGCTTCATCACATCAGTGTGTTTTATTAAATCATTGGCTTCTGGTTACTGATTCAACATCCGGCCTATCTCCCCTCCTGGAGAGGAGATGGAAAAAGGTCCATCAGGGGATGGACAAAGTTCCACCCTTGAATTCATGATTAATTGTCTTGGCAACCAGTCCCCATCCTTAGGTGCTTTCCAAAAGTTACCTTACTACCATAAACCTATGGTTGATAAGACAGCTGCTGCTGTTCTGCTAAGTCCCTCCAGTCGTGTCCGACTCTGTGCGACCCCATAGACGGCAGCCCACCAGGCTCCTCTGTCCTTGGGATTCTCCAGGCAAGAACATTGGAGTGGGTTGCCGTTTCCTTCTCCAATGCATGCATGCATGCTAAGTCACCTCAGTCACGTCCAACTCTGTGCGACCCTATGGACAGCAGCCCACCAGGCTCCTCCATCCACAGGATTCTCCAGGCAAGAATACTGGAGTGGGTTGCCATTTCCTTCTCCAGACAAGACAGCAGAAACAGTGAATAACAAGACACTAACTTCACCTTTTATGGCTCTGAAGCAATTTGAGGAACCAAAGACAGTAGACAAAATATTATAACAAATCATGCTCTTATCACTCAGGAAATTCCAAGAATGTTGGGAGTTGTTAGTCAGGAACTATGGACTATATATTTTGTTCATCTGAATGACTAAATATGTATTTCTTATAAATCTGCATATTATACTATGATATTCTCACGTAATCCGCATTTTCAAATGTCCATATTTTTCTTTTTCGTAGTCACTCTATAACAGATGGTCGAAATCTGTCTCCAACAGCTGTCATATGGTTCTTTCTTTCTCTCCAGGTGCATTTATTTGACTGCTATCACCTGTGAATTCTGAAAATCCCACCGGGTTGAGTTAAACAAGTGTAACAGAGCTTGTAAGGAAAGTCTAACCAGGAAAGTATTTGCATCAATAAGGCTGTAAGATGACTAACTATTTTGAAATACTAGCTCACCTATTTTTTTTTAATATTTGACATTCCACACACACACACACACACACTAACAATATACATTGCCATTATTGTTAAATTTTAACACTGTTGGATAAAACAAGCTTAGCTTCATACTAACATGCCCCAGAGTATTTATACTGAGAGACACCCACTGCTCCAAATACATAGCAATGAGGGAAGAAAATATGAAAAGTAGAAAACAAGAAGACATAACTAACTTTAAATATACCAAAACAACTTTATGAAAGGAAAAATCACAATCAGCAAATGTTGCATGGTACTGACCTCTGGTTAATAAATAGGCAGTGGTAGCAGACAATATGACTCCCCAGGGAAAAGGAAGAAGGACTATCCACATAAGATTAGGAAACGAAAGGCAGGAGTGAAGTTTTTCTTGTGATGAAAAACTGTTGGAAAGTTAACAATATACTGACTTAGGTTAAGAGTGCATCAAAAAATATGGGCCAAAGGAGATAACAAAGAAAGACAGTCAGGAGACCAGTACGGGAGTCATTCTGTGCATTCTTCTCATGCAGCATCTGCAGAATCATCCACATCCCTGGAAAGCAGGGACCTGGTTCTATGTTACCGTCTAGGAATTGTGGGACAGGAGCGATGGCAAAACTGCTAGCTAGGGGAGAGTGTATAGAAAATGGGAAAGGAGGATGGTGTTGAAGCAAGGAGGAGAGAGAAACTCCCAATCAAAACTGGGTTTGCAAGTAAACATTTACTACTCAGTAAACAAAAAAATTAAAAATGCTACTATGAAAGACAGGAATGAATCAATAACGTGAATGATATTTTGATACATAAACAATGTATTTATATGTGATTAATTAAACTGTTTATATTTTCAAAGAGAAAATATGACATCTTGAGATTAATTTTAACCAAACAGTAATTTTGAGAAAGAAAAAAAAAATGGAAATTGAGAAGACAAAATTAGACATAAATCCATAAGAACAAATTAGACATTTGGAAAACAAAAATTAAAATAAAAAAGAAATGGCATCTATTTTTAAATTCTTTGCTTGATACTATCAAAGATTCAAATAGTAAATTGCAGGAGTAAAATTAGAAATTTGCAAATTTCTGTGATAACTATTTGATGAAAAAAAAATGAAGATGATTTAAACATTCATGTTAACCAGCTGGAACATTTTTTGTTAACCTATTTGAACACTGTGAAGTTCATTTGGACATTGCACCTGAATATGTATATAAACACTTCATCCCTGCCTGTTGCTTTGTACTCAGGAATATCTATCCTTCTCTCTCTATGGCCCCATCTCTTTCTCTCTCCTTCTCTCAAACATCTGCCTTTATGTTGGCTTATGTACTTTCCATTCTACTGATGATTGGGGTTTTAGGGATAGATTTTGACAAGTTTCAAGACTACTTTTCTTTTCTCTTTTTTTGTTTTAATTTGTAATCCTAAAGCAAGAGAGAAACCTTTCTTTGTCATTATCTCTAAATCATGTTACATGAAAGGTTTGGTTTTCTGTTTCTGTTTTTTAGATGTTTTACGTGACCACCTCTTGTAAGTAACATCCTGTCCCTCCTGCAGGTCTATTGAATAGACCAAAACACCGCATTGCCAATGAACACACAATGCAGGACTCTTCAAGGCACCAGGGATACAGCAGTGAACCCACAAACAGAGAAATAAATACCATGCATTATGTAACTATTCATATTTGTCTCTCTGAATACATTCCTTATTACTGTTGCTGCTGCTGCTAAGTCGCTTCAGTCGTGTCTGACCCTGTGTGACCCCATAGACAGCAGCCCACTAGGTTCCCCCATCCCTGGGATTCTCCAGGCAAGAACACTGGAGTGGGCTGCCATTTCCTTCTCCAATGCATGAAAGTGAAAAGTGAAAGTGAAGTCGCTCAGTCCTGTCCGACTCTTCGCGACCCCATGGACTGCAGCCCACCAGGCTCCTCCGTCCATGGGATTTTCCAGGCAAGAGAACTGGAGTGGGGTGCCATTGCCTTCTCCATTCCCTACTACTAGGCCAACCCAAACTTTATGGCTGACAGATTCGATCTGATACTATTTTTGATACTACTTTTTCACCACATGCTTAAGAAAGAAGCTTGCCTGTTTAAAAATAAAAAGTAAAATTTTACTGATGTACAGGAACCAAATATCTTTAGACTGATGGTAACCTGTTTTAAAAAATTATAGAAGTTTGCTTTTATAACCAGATCATAATCAAGAATTACTTCAGAAGCCATAATCAAGAATAACTATCAGTTATAAAATTATAAAATAGAGTTTCTAATATTAATAAGTTGTTCCTGTTAACTTATTAAGAGCATGTAAAATGTCTCTTTTGGCATTCTTTATTTTGTGTTAAAAGTATACATTTACATCAGACTCTCTCATAATCTGAAACATTTTGTATTTCTCTTTCCCACTTCATTGCACAGACTCTGACCTGTGGTATATAAGCCTAGAGTGTGTATATATATTTAGTGTATATGTGTGTGTATACATGTGTGTGTCTATATATATATATAAAGAAAGTATATACAAATGAACAACTGAATTAATGCCTCCGCAATTTATCTTTTTAATGGCATTTGTTTTGAAAATTCAATGGTGATCCTGTCCACCAAAACTTTTCAATTATTTCATTCTTTTCTTAAAATTATTTCATTATTTTCTGTATATGATTTAGTATTATTCCATATAAGAGGCAAAGAAGCAGTGAGAGAAACATAATCATCCATTCAACAAATTCAGGAGAAGTGAACTACTTGGTTAATCCAATTCATAATATATTTTAAGGATAGAAATATTGTCAAGGGCAGAACTATGTTTAAATTATTATCTAGGTATCTATAATCATTCTGAAATGGCAAATTCAAGTATTTATTCACATTAATTCAGTTTTCTTCTCTGTTAATTTTCTAATATGTACAGGTTAATGTGTAGTGTACATTCTCTATGTGTTGCTAAAATTTACTTATATAAAATAAATGCTATAAGATCTAGGATTTGAGAATTGATTCAAAATTATCCAGCAGGGCAAGCAAGTGATGACTGGAACACAGAGATAGAAACAGCTTGGTCATGGTTGGTGATTATCAAAGCTGGTTGATATTGTCATGGAACTTCTTTTTGCTACTTTCACTGCTTTTGTTAATGTTTGAGATTTTCCTTTAGAAGATATTAAAATATATCAACTCCTGATAATACTAAAAAATATTTGATATGTGCTGACATTGTTTTCCCTTTATATATCCAAATGTCTGAAAGAGATGTGGGTATGTCATGTTTTAGGCTCAGATATTTCTTTCCATATCTGTCCTAGTATATGGGCATTTTTCTGTCTTCAAATGCCTACAGAAGATTGAAGAATAGGGAAGACATGTTTAATTTTCTACACCTTTCAGTCTAGTTCGATTTGCCCACATGACTTTGTCTAGGACTTTAATGGAGTATAGTGAGGAACAGTGTTAGAAAAAGAGATTGAAATGACACACATCAATTTCTCACCCTGTCTGTCCAGAGTCCTTTTAAAAATAATAGCACAACACAGAAGATCTACAGGATGTGAGTTTGGGACAGATACAAAAGTAAAAGGGGACAGTGACATTTATTAGACGTTTGGAAAACACAAATTTTATTAGAGAAAAATTGACATTAAGTAAGGAGGAGAAAACTGACACTAGATCTTTAATTGAGAATATAAATGTAAAGCGTTACATTTTAAAGTGATATATACAGTCTCAGATTAAATCAAAGTATGTTATTCCTCTAGAACTACTTGGTAATCTCTTTTCATTTTTGCATCTGCAATTTAATAACAGACAATGAATTCTCTGCAATAACTTCATATGTAATTTTTAAAAAATGATTGAGGAGTGTAATAGGAAGCTGTATGTATAAGGTTAAAATAGTAAATCTTCAAATTTTTAACTTACTAATACAAAACTTCATTCACAATTTACATATCCACTTAAAATTTTAATTTTAAATCCCAATACTGGAACCATGGAAATAAAGAGGGTGTAATAAATACAGGAACAAATACAGGAATAGAGAAACAGAAAAAAAGAAAAAAGAAAGTGTGTGTGTGTTATGACTTATTCAGAAGGTTATGTAAGATTAGATAAATGACCCTTTGCACTCTCTGCTTTTATTCTTGGATTATGAATTCAAAATTACTATGAAAATAGAGCTTTTGAAATGCTAAGAAGCTATTTCACCCAGATGAAGAATGTTTTATTTTCCCATCCAGATTCCAGTACAGTGTGCTTCATACACATTATGATTTACAAAGAAAATATAGAAACACATAATTGTTCATAGCTAGATTTGCTTTATCCTATTTCATATATTTTATAGAATAAATATTAATTTCATATTTAAACACCAATATATGCAATTACAGCCTCTCCTGTGGCTCAGCGGTAAAGAATTCCCCTGCTATGCAAGAGATGCAGGAGATGCAGGTGATGCAGATTTGATCCTTGGCTCAAGAAGATCCCTTTGAGGAGAAAAAGACAACCCATTCCAGTATTCTTGCAGGGAAAATGCCATGGAGAGAGGAGCCTGGGGGGCCGCAGCCCATGGGGTCAGAGAGTCAGACATGACTGAGCCACTGAGTCCACATATACAATAACAGAAACTGAAATAAAAGGCAAATATGAAACATGAAAATTATTATAAAGCATAAAATCTATAATCATACAAATTAGTAATTTTGTTACACATATTCTACTTTTTGCTCCCCCAAAATGAGAGTTAAATTGTTTATTATTGTCAATTTATAAAATGGGAATCAATTCATATAGTGAATGAACACTCATTGACTGCTTCCTATACTAAATATTGCTCAAAGAAAAAACTAATTTTTTGGTCTTGTGCAGCTTATATTTATATATAGTGGGGAAAGACAGATGGTCAATGTATAAACACATGAAAAGTCACCATAAGATCAGGCAATTATTAGGTGCTTCAATGTCAGTGAAAGCATATGGGAGGAGACAGAGGGAGATGGAGAGCAAAGATTGTCATGTGTTGACAGACCTTAGATCAAAACCAGATGACTGTTGGCAATCTTGTATGGTTCAACCTTGCATATTATATTGAGAGTTCAGATAAAGCCTTTCTTAAGTGGTAAAAATTGAGCAGTTAAAGAACTGAAGGAGAGAGCAACAAGGATTTCTTTAGGCAATCATTCCAGATGGAGGGATCAACTGCAAGGTGCAGAGACCAGAGCAAGTATACTGTTGAGAAGCTAAATGTTCCTTGAATGGAATGAGAAACAAGAGTATGTGAGATGATGGCAAGAGATTCACAAGAACCTTTTAGAAATTTCTCTGTGAGAAATTTGAATTATTATTTTAACTAATAAAAAGACTTTGAGAACTTTTAAGTGGAGATGTGAGGTGATTAGTAACATGTATTTAAATAACGACAGTGTTTTTTATGTACTGAATAATGTAGAAGGAAAATAACAGAAACAGGTAATCAAAATGTTCAGTTATCTTAGCTGTCCTAGTGACAGATGATGGTTAATGTAGAAGAGATAGGAACTGAGATGGAGAAAGATGCATGCTATAGATGGACCATATAGGCTGTACTGTTGAATGAAACATAAAAATGAGAGAAAGAGAAAAGTTATAGACGACTCCAAGTTTAGAGGTCTGAGCCACTGAGTGAGTGGAGTTAGCATTCAATGAATCAAGGAATATTACTTACAGAGCAGATTCAAGAGAAGGATAGGAAGTTAGATTTTTGCCCATGCTAAGTTTATACAAGTGTTGAGATCATGGAAGAAGTTGGAAATGAAAAGACAGATATGGGAAGAGTCATCTTTATCTAGATAATATTTGATATTATTGTCTTGGGTGAGTAGGTCTGGGATGTGAGTTCCACACAGATAATGGGCCTTGTGGCATGATAACATACAGAGATTAGAAAAATGAAGATTATGTAACAAAGTTTTCTTGAGAAACTAGAGAGCGATGAGGGAAGCAAAGAGAAGCTAGTTTGCTCAAATATAAAACTATGTATCGTTTGATATGTTCATATGAACACTTAGAAAAGATTAGATAACTATAGCATCAAGACTCAAATATTTTCCTTGAAACTTAAAAAAAAACACCTTATGTTTTGGAATGAAGTCATAAAAATTATGAATTTATGCATGTGTGTATGTGTGTGCATACGTGTGCATGATCAGCTGTGTCCAACTCTGTGACTCCATGGACTGTAGTACACCAGGCTCCTCTGTCCATGGAATTTTCCATGCAAGAATACTGAAGTAGTTGCCACTTCCTCCTCTAAATGATCTTCCCAACTCAGGGATCAAACCTGCGTCTCCTGTGTCTCCGGTAGGCAGACAGATTCTGTACCACTAAGTCACCTGGGAAGTCTTATGCATTTATACTTTTATTAAAATGTGACCTGATGCAGATTATCATTCAATAGGGCTAAATGTTATCATGTGTAGAATGGCACAAACGACAGAGAAGGTAATCTATTACACAACATTTAGAATCGATCTAGTAAATGGATTATTTTATTCTACATTGGTTCTCCACCTGTTTATTCTTAGTCCCAGCTGTGATATATGATAATAGAAATAAGTTTGCTTGGGCTTCCTCTCACTCATCCTCTTTTTCTACAAATTTTAACATACTCTACTTAGAGGTATTGTACCTCCAAGTCTTCATCAGCTAACAAACATGGTTCAAATATATGAGCTTAGACTATTCTTTTCTCTACTTATCTTTGCTAATTCTTAACTTACTTAACATATGTGACTTAATATTAATGAATGTAAGAGCAAAAGGAAATTATTGAATGGCTAGCCTAACCATGTTGAAGTTAAAAAGAAGAGATTTAAGAACAGAATACTGAGAAATGATTCTCAGTTTCTTGATTTGGATGACAAGCACATTTGGTGGTACTCCTGTATATCTTTTCTGTGATTTGTGTAATTGCAGCTATGTCCCAGATTTGCTATTTATTTATCATTTTTGAATCTGTGTGACAAAGTGGTGAAAAGACAGCTAATTTGGATATAAGACCTAAATAAGAGGTATTGTTTGCCTCATGCAAGCTATGTGATCTTGTTTACCTTGGACTTTGTTGAGTGGAGTAAGCCTCAGTTTTCTTCAATAGGAAAATGAGGACAATTAGGCAGAATTATATCTGCCTTTAAAACTTTATGTAAGGGTATGTAAACGTGGTTGATAGACGCTAAAAAATTTTAAAAAAAATTCTTTTCATAGAATTTAGGAAACATGTTTGCATTTCAGTCTCATGTTTTGTCACTTGAATATCTGATTTCATATAATAACAAGCTAAATTCCAGTAAGATTCTATTTGAATTTGATTAGGAAAAACATGACTTCTTTCTAGGTAGGTATGCATTTCTTCATAGCAAGTCATTGCCTAGAGTAGCATTTTGCAGATCCCATAATGATATGTCTGAAAGCCTGTATTGAAACTACCACTTTTGTTTTTATGTTTCTAATTTATAAAGCATATAAAGTGCAGGTGAATTTATTCCAATGTGTTTTATTATTTGAGAGTATAATAGGCTTCTTTTACACATATGAGGACTCTGAGAAGAGCCATTAAAGGATTGTGCTAACTTTATGATAATAAAAATAACCCATAAAGCAAAGTAAATAGAAAAACTGCATGTATTTAAGTGATTCAAGTATATACTCATGTTCCTTTGAAATACTGGATAAGTTTAAAATGAGTTGTTTTGGTTTTGCTTCCTAACATTAGAAAAATCTCTTCAAAATGTCAACCAATTGTTTTACAATCGGAAAAAGAAAACGGTGAATATGAAAGGATATACTGAAAAATAACTGAAAACTAATGTATAATTTGCTACTGATAAACATCATGAATGTAATGGATAATTTAAAATCAATGATTTTATTTTTCTGAGTTTGTGCATATTGGATACTATGTTGTCTTACTCCCAGATCTAGATCTTTCCATATAAAATATCTCTATCAGAACTCCATTAACTTAAATGAACATAGTAAATACTTATGCAGAAAGATTAAACATATAAAGTAAATGTCGATTCTTTTAAAAAATAAATTAATATTTTTCCTTTTAGATAGAATCATACTTCTGAATTTTGGAGGTCATTGAAGAGTTACAATTATATTTGTGGCAACTGTGAAAACTAGAGACAGTTCTAAAAGAAGGACTTTATTTCTTTTAGGCAAACTAACAGAGGTAATTCTTGAAGAGAAATGACCTGTATTGTTTTTATCTTTGATGCATAATGGTAAAGAAAAGAGTGAGTTGGTACCTTGATGTGATTTCAGTCATGCACATATTTATAAACTGTTCGTACTTCTGTATTAATATTGTATGTATTCTAAATAGAACTCATAAAAAGGGAAAGGTGAAATAAGGATTATAATTTGTAATTATTATTTCACATTTAATTTATTTTATTTGAGTACCATCATACAATGATATATTAATTTTTGAAAATCTGAATTTAATTCTTTGTGATACATCAATCAATTCCTTCTATATTTAATTTTAATGGTGATCAAACCTAAAAATGATACACAGATTCAAAGATGCAAATTAAACAGCACATTTCTGAAAAAAGGAAAATATTAAAAACTTATTTTCAGCATTCTTCTGCAGTAACGGACTTGTTTTGAAAGCAGTTCAACTCTTTTTATTGTCTTCTTTAGCTTAAAAGTACATATTGCTCAACCCTTTTTAAAAAATCTGCTAAGTAGTCTATACTGACAGTGAGTTATTATCACTAAAGAAGTCAGCACATTTGGAAATGTCTTTCTATAAAATTAAATAGCTCAAGCTTAAGTTCAATATGATATAGCCAGTGAACTTCCACAGAAAAGCTCTTCAGGGACACTACCTAATATATCACTGATATTGTAAGCAATCTATTTTAATTTCTCATTTTTATTAGTGCAACCATACCAATTATATAAAATATATTATAAAACACAGTTCAAATTTCCATGATGTACTGGAAAACAAAAAAAAATGAGCAAAGTCTTATTCCTTGTAGATTTGCTATTCCTTTATGAAAGTAGTGCAATATGGCAGTTAGGGTTACGGTTAGAAGAAAAGATTAGTCAGTGAAAAAAGCTGTGATAAGAATTATGGAAAATAAAGCACAAAGAGAACAAAAGAGAGATTTAAAAATGAATAGATCTTTAATGACACATAGCACTTCAAATGATCCTATTTATATTGAATTTATTGAATTGCTATTCCTAAAGGATGGAAACATGAGAACAATAACATCAAATATTAAAAACATATCAAAATGTATATGCATATATACAAAATATTTGAAGGTATAATGGCTGAACATGTTCCAGATTCTCAGAGAACAATAAACCCTGAGATTCATGAAGGTCAGTAAGATCCAATCATAGGAAATGTGAGTAAAACTAACCGCAAGCACATCTTAATTGAATTGTTTATAAAACAGTGGAAATGTATGAAGAGAAAAATGTTAAAAGTAGACAGGGTGGGGGGGGAATAAGTAAAGAGAAATAAAAATATAGATGACAGCATCTTTACCGGAAAATATGCACATGAGAAAGAAACGGAGCAATGACTCAGTGCTGAAAAAGATTTGAAAAATAATATCTAGTGAAATATCTTTCACAGATAAAGATAGAGAAAATTTCAGACATATGAAAGCAACTTTTATCACTAATGAAGAGTCTGGCTCCACAACAATATCATCTATGTGATTTTTCAAATCTGACTATACATTCTTGTCTTACAGGCTTATTCAGGGAAACCTACCCATGACCTGGCCTTTCATAATCTAAGCATTTATAAAATATATGTCCTTTTTTTAAGCTTTCAAACACTTGCCTTGTTCAAGAGTTAACTTAGAACAAAGCCTAAACTTTTTTTCCTAACTTCAGTTTTCCCCTCCTTGAACACATCCTCTGCCTTTGCAGTCAGAAAGTTTAAAGTATAATTTTGATTTTACATGCCCTCTACTAAAGACACTTCAGCAATTTCCCATTGTTTACAGAATCCCTAAAGTTATAATATGCAATTCAGGACACCCACTATACCACCTTTCTTTTTACTTATTTATTTATTTTTCATTTACTTATATTAGTTGGAGGCTAATTACTTTACAATATTGTAGTGGTTTTTGTCATACCTTGATATGAATGAGCCATTAAGATATCCTTCCACTGTGGTCTCACACTTACCTCTCCCTACACATCAGGGTACTGCAGATCCTGGCATACAACATACTATGCTACACCCCTATGCCTTTAACTATGCACTTCCTTCTGCCAAGAATACTCCCAAATATTTTTGTCCCCTTACCAGGCACAACTAATTTCAAGCTTCACTCTTCTTTGAAAATCTTGACTAAATACTATCCTTTTGTATTATTACATACTTATTCTTGCTTCACCATTAGTGGGGTATTGATCAAATTGCCTGTCAGTATTTACTTCCTAAAGGACATCACACTTTCTGAATTTGGAAAATATACTTACAGTTTTTTGTTTTTGTTTTTTTCCCCCCTCTGCTCCTGGAGTATAATAAACACTCAATAATGTGCTTTTGATATAAACTGATCCTTACTACTGGCAAGAAACTCTGCTAACTGGACATGTAGAAGTAACAGGTCAGCCTGTGTTGATTAGAGGATGAACATACTATCTCAGGAAAACACAGTTTTAAATATATTATAAAAATAGTGAAAGTCGCTCAGTTGTGTCTGACTCTTTGCAACCTCATGGACAAAAAAGACCATAGACATCTCCAGGTCAGAATACTGGAGCTGTTCCTTTCTCCAGGGGATCTTCCCAACCCAGGGATTGAACCCAGGTATCCCACATTGCATGTGGATTCTTTACAAGCTGAACCACCAGGAAAGCCCTGAATAGTTTAAGTGTGATTCAGGAGACAGCTTTGGAGCAACATCTAATTTGAGAAGTTGGTGGTGGCCATCGGATATTTGTATTTTTGCGGCTGTAACAGTGTGATAGGCCAGGAAGAGTTGTCCTTACACTAACTGAGACGCAGCTACAGGGCCACCACTTTCATTTGCACAAGTTGTGGTATCTTTCAAACGACTACAGTGATGTTAGACTATCGTTATTTTGGTTAATATCTTAAGAGCAGTTATTTTTATTATATCAAATAACAAGATAAGGAGAAGCTTGAGGTTAGCTGTCACTAACAGGGGCTATAATCAACCTGCAATTACTAGAAAAAGATTATTATAAAGGACACATCTATATCAGTCAGAGAGGAGACCTATCACAGGAAATAAACTATGCACTTGCAAATCACATTGTTCTTCCATTATACCTGGTTCTCACAGCTGATTAGAAGAAGACAAATGAACTAGAAAATGTTAAGCTTGTTATTTTTTTCACATTGAGTAAGGTCATGGGTTGCTTAAGTGAATGTTTTCCTTGATGAGTAGTCTAAAAAAGAGTTAGCTGAGGAAACAAGCTTACTATGGAGCTGATATCAACAAAGAACCAATGAAACCTATACCCAGGTTAGATAAAACAAGGCCCTCAACACAAAAACACACAGGCCCTTTGATGCCAGAAGATAGTATTCCATTTAACATTCTGTTTAAAGTCCATGGAAAACTGGAGATGATAATAACAGAATTTTTGTATTAAAATAATGCTTTAACATTGTTAAATTATAATAAAGCCTTCAATTTAATAATAACTGAGTAAGCACAACTCATCATCATTATCATCATCAATACTGTTAAGAAATAATTAATTTCCAATGAAGTGTAAGGAAATCAGTCCTGAATATTCATTGGAAGGACTGATGCTGAAGCTGAGACTACAATACTTCAGCCATCTGATGCGAAGAACTGACTCATTTGAAAAGACCCTAATGCTGGGAAAGATTGAAGGTGGGAGGAAAAGGGGAGGGCAGAGGATGAGATGGCTGGATAGCATCACCAATTCAATGGATGTGAGTTTGAGTAAACTCCAGGAATTGGTGATGGACAGGGAGATCTGGTGTGCTGCAGTCCATGGGGTTGCAAAGAGTAGGACACAACTGAGCGACTGAAATGAACAGGAGTGTAAGAAAACAGCTAAATAATACCATTTTTATAATTTTCTATTAAGATAGTAGTTTATTGAAAATTGTACAGAGATTGGAGTGATAGGTGGCTAATGTCCCTGATCTAGCACTTACATTAGTAAATAAATATCATATGAAAAATCTATTAACTTTTGCAAAACCCCATTTTATCTATTGAAAAATATGAATAATAATGTCTATCATATGTTTCCCAAAGCTTATTATGTGTTTTACATACACATACAGAATATAAAGTGTTTTATTTTTTCTGTGGTATTTACATAGTCTTTATGCTCTGAAGTCTGTGCTTAAATATGAAAGGAAAATAAAATATGCAACAGCTAAATTATGAGGTAAATATTATACATATTAAAAACTCAAGAATGTGCAATTGCTAAAGATAAAGTTCTTACAGTTATTAAAATTAGACTATGGGGACACAAAGAGATAATTGTGGTTCATCATCACTTGTCTAACTATATATCTCAGAATATAACTCAACTGCTGACCTTTGGTCAGAAGCCTGCAATCCTCACACTTCATTCTGAATTGAAATTTATAAATTTCGATAAGCCAACTTTTATTATTAGTCCTATTGTTTAAATTTAGGCTGGGTCATGGTGATCACAAGTTGCTGCCATCTGGCAGCTGTGTGCCAGCCTTTGTGAAATAAGTTTTTCATCAGATTCAAGTTCTAAGTGGGCAGATGGTCACACTGAAAAATGACCATGATGTTTGTAACTAATTGATATCGTTTCTGGGAGACTCAGTTAAGAAACCAAGTCTTAGATGAATACTGAGACTGAACTCACTAGCCTAGAAAAAGATAGCAGCTGTAGATAAGAAAATCTAGATCTGAGACTCTGCAGAGAGTTGAGAAAAGCAGCTTCTTTGAGTAAGGCTTTTCTATATACATACATACCACATGCTCACTTGTACTATTATTATAGTAGTAACTAGTAATAAATCAAAAGTAAACACTTTTTTCCATCTTTCCAAATGAAATATATTAAAATTATAGTTAAACTAATTTAATGATAATCTGTTTTGTCAAAGTTGTTTTTTTTACTTTAGCCTTACCAGCAATCCCCAAACTTTTTGGCACCAGGGAGTGATTTCATGAAAGACAATTTTTCCAAGGACAAGGGTGGGGGGATGATTTTATGGTGATTCAAGTGCATTATATTTAATGTGCACTTTATTTCTAATCTCGTGCCACGCACTGATCTGACGGGGTCCGCGGCTCGGAGGTTGGGGCCCCGTGCATCACACGTTCGTTAAATACTAAGTCATAGTTAAATAAACTTCTTTTTTTCCGCTTCAATCCTTTGGTATCCTTGTCAATTAACCACTCTATTGTCAACACTGAGTTTGTAATAGCTTTATAAGAAGAACACCTTCTGGAAAATTCCTTGATGGTCCTGTACAGAGGTTAGGATTCAATGCTTTCACTGCCCGGCCTGGATTCAAATCTTGACCAGGAGCTAAGATTTCACAAGCTGCTTAGTACAGCCAAAAATAAAAAGAAGAAGAAGAAGAAGAATACCTTCTGTAATACCACATAGACGCTAAATCAAATTTAGTGCATAATTTTTCTGTCATCACAATTTTGTCTATAATCATTTACCTAGAGAACACACCTTAGTCTGTTTTCTATTTAGCATTAAGAGATTTTTAACATAGAAAAAGAAGCGGCTTACATATAAGAAATGATTATGGAGCCAAATTTCACATGATGTTTCTGAATAGTAAAACTTCTATACTCCTCAGGAGAATTATAACATTTAGGAAAAATAATCTTACTTTACTGTAACTTATAGTATTTCTCTAACTTAAAGACAGTTATTTTATCTTACAAATTGACATAGCAAGATGTTTTACAACTAAATATATTTAAATATAATCTAGGCACACATAGTTTTATTTTAAACTCTCCATATACTACATATACTATAATACATCAATTTTTAAAAGCTGAAAAACATACAGAAATTACCATTGGTGAAATAATGGGCATTATAGATCTTCCACTGAGATTTTCTGGTTTCTCAAATAACTGAAAAATATTGGTAAAATAATATGAACATCAAGTGCCGTAATAATGCTATTGAATCATCAGGGGTTTTAGTTTCATTACCACTAATAAACTTCAGAAAAAAAATGTACACACACACACACACACACACACACATATATATATATAGATGTTGTTCTTGATCTGTCCCTAAGTCACGTCTGAATCCATGGACTGCAACACGCCAGGCTCCTCTTTTCTTTATCTCCTTCAGTTTGCTCAGGTCCATGTCCATTGAGTCAGTGATGCCATCCAACCATCTCATTCTCTGCTGCCCCTTCCCCTTTTGCCTTCAATCTTTCCCAGCATCAGTCTTTTACAATGAGTCAGCTCTTCTCATCAGGTGGTGAAAGTATTGGAACTTCATCATCAGTCCTTCCAATGAATATTCAGGGTTGATTTATTTTAGGATTGACTGTCTTGATCTTCTTGCAGTCCAAGGGACTTTCAAGAGTCTATTCCAGCACCACAATCCAAAAGCATCCATTCTCTGATGCCCAGCCTTCTTTATGGTCCAATTCTTACATAGCTTTGATTATAAGAACTATTTTGTCAGCAAAGTTATGTCTTTGCTTTCTAGTATTCTGTCTAGTTTGTCATAGCTTTTCTTCCAAGGAGCAAATGTCTTTTAATTTCATGGCTGCAGTCACTGTCTGCAGTGGTTTTGGAGCCCAAGAAAATGAAATTTGCCACTGCTTCCACCTTTTCCCCTTCTATTTCCTGTTGAAGTAATGGACTGAGTATCATATTAGTTTTTGAGTATTTGAGTTTTAACCCAGCTTTTTTTCACTCTTCCTCTTTCACCCTCATCAAGAGGCTCTTTAGTTCCCCTTCACTTTCTATTAGAGGATCATCTGCATATCAGAGTTGTTGATATTTCTCCCAGAAGTCATTGATTCCAGCTTATGATTCATCCATTATGTGTAAACTATAAGCATTAATATTTCATTGCTAGCATTATAATCTTTGTACTCCATTAAATTTGACTGCAATTTTCAACTGAAATAAGGAGTCTGCTACTACAAGAAGTACACTCTAGCATCAAACAAAGTTTTAAATAAACTGAAGTTACATTATAGTAGCTACCATAACCCCAGTATCTCCTGTGTCAATAAAAGTTAAGAAAACTGAGATAATTATGGTATACCACCCTAATGGCAGAAAGCAAAGAGAAACTAAAGAGTCTCTTGATAAAAGTGAAAGAAGAGAAGAAAAGTTGGCTTAAAATTCAACGTTCAAAAAATGAAGATCATGGCATTCAGTCCCATCACTTCATGGCAAATAGATGGGGAAAAATGCAAACAGTGAGAATCTTTATTTTTGGTGGGGGGGAGGTCTCCAAAATCACTGCAGATGGTGACTGCAACCTTGAAATTAAAAGACTTTGCTCCTTGGAAGAAAAGCTATGACCAACCTAGACAGCATATTAAAAAGCAGAGGCATTACTTTGCCAACAAAGATCCATCTAGTCAAAGCTATGGTTTTTCCAGTAGTCAGGTATGTATGTGAGAGTTGGACTATAAAGAAAGATGAGCACTGAAGAGCTGTGCTTTTGAACTGTGGTGTTAGAGAAGGCTCTTGAGAGTCCCTTGGGCTGTAAGGAGATCCAATCAGTCAATCCTAAAAGAAATCAATTCTGAATATTCATTGGAAGGACTGATGCTGACGCTGAAACTCCAATACTTTGGCCACCTGATGCAAAGAACAGACTCACTGGAAAAGCCCCTGGTGCTGGGAAAGATTGAAGGCAGGAGGAGAAGGGGATGAGATGGTTGGATGGCATCACCAACTTGATGGACATGAATTTGAATGAGCTCCAGGAGTTGGAGCTGGCATGCTGCAGTCCATGGGGTCACAAAGAGTCAGAAATGACTGAATGACTGAACTGAACTGATGGTATTCACTTTTCATCGGACATAATGCTAGGTGTTTTATATATATAGAAACATTTATTGCTAATAACTAAAGATCAAGTTTCATTTTATCATAGTCATTAAAAATGACAGAGATATTAAGCAAATATCCCAAATCAGACAGTTAGTGGAAGCAAAGTTTAGCCTAGAAAGGAGCCCGTTTTCAAGGCAAAGTTCCTTCCCCAGGAACTTTGTTCTATATAACAACTCCAACACTTTCTACAAGTAGGCTGCCAAAGAATTATTGAAAGTTTGTTTTCAGTTAAGAAACAAACAAAAAAAGAATCCATTACACATTTATAGGACAATTATAAATCAATATCTCTCATGAATGCAAATGTAAAAACTTTCAATCAAATATTAGTGAATTTGAAACACCATGTATAAAAGAATTACACACCCTGAATAAGAGGAGTTTATTTCAGGTATGCAAAACTGGATCTCGATCAACTTTAAAAAAAACTTTGAAAATACAACAAGTTGATGAATATAACACAAGAGAAACAGATTCACCGGTATAGAGAACAAACAAACAAATGGGTGTGAAGGGCAGTAACAGGAATGGGAGGGTGGGAGGTGCAAAGTACTGGCTGTAAGACAGGCTCAAGGTGTATTGTACAACTTGGGGAATATAGTCAGCATTGTGTAATAACTGTAAGTGGAAAAATTCTTTAAAACTGTATAAACAGCTTTTAAATTGTGAAAAAGATAACTAGCTAAATAAAAATCAATCAATATCATCCACCATATGAAATAGGAAAACTCATATGATATTATAAATTGGATCAGAAAAAAAAGAAAAAAATTTTTTACAAAATACAGTGCCATTTTTAATAAAAACTCCCAGCAAATTAGGCATATATGGGGACATCCTTAACCTGCTGATGAAGTACTATAAAAACTGTTATAGCTAACTTCATACTTAATGGTGAGAAATAGACACTTTTCCTTTAAGATCAAGAAAAATGAAAATGTCTTGCTCTTGGCACCCCTTTCAACATCACATTGAAAAAAATCAAAACAGTACTGAAGAAGCATAACATTAGAGAACTGATACTGTTTCAAGATTTACTCTAGGACTATATTAATCAAGACAACTTGATATTGATGAGAAAGCAGACATATTGTCCAAATAAATAGAACAGGGAAACTATAAGAGAAATATAATAAATATAATAAACTTAAATTTTTGCAAAAGAGTAAAGATAATTCAATGGGGAAGGGATAATCTTTTCAAGAAATCATGCTGGGGAAACTGGACACCATTTTCATTTTAGCAAAAATGAAATCTCCATATAGACCATATTTCTTAAACAAAAAGTAACTCATAATAGATTTAGAGCTAAATGAAAATGTGAAACTATAAAATTTCAAGAATAAAGAATAGAAAAAAAATCCATGTGACCTCCATTTGAGGATACATTTTAAAACACAAGAATAAAATGATATTATTTATGAAAAAATTTATAATATGATTTTATTAAAATAAAAAAAAACCATGCTTCCATCAGAACATTTTAATCCAAAATAACAAAAACCCTTAAGACTCAACCATTTGAAAACAAGCAACTCACTTTAAAAACGGGGGAAAAATACAAACTGTTGCCTCACCCAAAAAATATACAAACAAGAAATAAGCAAAGACATGCTCAATAAGCTTTTTTTTCATTAGTGAAGTTTGAAAAGAATAAAATTTGATTTATGTTAAAATAGTTAAATTAAAATAATGAGATACTACTACACTCTGTTCATAGAATCAAAGTCCAGATTCTAATTACATTAACTGCTAGTGAGGATCCAGGGAAGTAGGAATTCTTATTATGGAAATTCAAGCAGTGAAGCCATTTTGTAACAGAATTTATCATTTTTCCCAAAGTTAAACATACCCTTTTCATGTCATCCAGCAAAATGTTCTGTTAGCTAGATTTTAAAACTCATATCTACACAAAAACCTGCACGTAAATATTTTATATAAATTTTATTTGGAATTCTTCAAATCAAAACAAAAAAGATATCTGCCAATAGGTAAATAAAATTAGTGAATGCATGCAGTGGAATATTATTCAGCAATAAAAATAAATTAGTTTTCAAGTAACAAAAAGATGTGAATGAATCATAAGTGTATAGCTCCAGGTGAAAGAAGCCAGTCTGAGAGTCACCTATTGTGTGATTAAAGTAATATGAAGCTTTGGGAAATGATAAGCAATAGAGACGGTAAACAGGTTAGTGGCTGCCAAAGGGCAGTGAATAGATGGAGCACAAGGGTTATGTTTAGGGTGGTGAAAACATTTTATACAGCACTATAATGGTAAGTACAAGGCATTAAACATTAATCAAAATTCAGAGAACTTCACAGCATGTACAGTAATTTTAAAACATGAAAACTAATAAAAATATCAGGTAGGAATCCAGCAGGATCTCAGAATGGAAGGTAGAATCTGACAAAGGAATCTAAATATGTTAAAAATGTGTGAAACAACTTCACTGAAGGGAATGGCCAAATAAAGCACTAAATTATAGAAATGTCAAAGTGATTGGAGTCTGTAAAGCCAAAGTAAAAGGACCTGTAGAAAAGCACCGAGTCTCATTGAAAAAGTCTGCCCTCCATACTGTGGGGATAGAAGGTATAGTAGTTCTGAAACTACTATATATGCATGATGGAGCCAAGAGTTAGTCACTCACTCATGTCTGACTCTGCAATCCCATGAAGTGTAGCCTGCCAGGCTCCTCTGTGCATGGGATCTTCCAGGCCCGAATACTGAAGTGACTTGCCAAGGGATCTTTCGACTCAGGTATCGAACCTGGGCCACCTGCATTATGGGCAAATTCTTGACCCTCTAAGCCACCAGGGAAGCCCTGGTCTATGATGGAGCTGAATGATTAAGTAAATAAGTGGACATGTTGTGATTAAGATTTTTCACTGTTGGAGTGGAATGTTACAAGTAAGTTACAGAATGAAGTTAGAATAAACCATATGGTAAAGAATCATAAATCCATATTAAGTGCAATAATGATACAGATGAATACATATAAAACATTAATAGATATGTCTAAACACACAGGATAAACACAGGTTAGAATATAGACATGTATTTCTATGTTTTGTCAATTGAAGGGCCTTGAAACAGCAACATTCTATTAGCCTTGAGAATTTCTATCATCCAGACATGTGTTTTTAATACCATTTATCTTTAAAAGAAATGGATGGTCCTAGGACCGTAGCAGGAAATAAACAAATGAGCATAGTACATTGTCTAATACAAGAACATACTCAAAAAAACACATCTTAAAACTCCTTATATTAAAGGGGTTACATTAAAGTGATACAGAAGCCAATCAATTAGTCCCAATATGAACTCTGAATGACTTGAGTGATAAAATAAAATTGTATGGTATTATAACTCAAAGTATCATATAAATATCATGAGTCCACACTGACATCAACAACTGATTAAACAAATAAATAACTGAGAGTGAAAAAACAAATCCCCCTTAGAGAAGAATTCCAAATATTTTATGTATATAGTGAAAGTGTTTTTATCTCAGTTGTGTCCAACTTTGTGCAACACCATGGACTGTAGCCTGTCAGGCTCCTCTGTCCATGGGATTTTTCAGGCAAAACTCCTGGAGTGGGTTGCCATTTCCTCCTCCAGAGGATCTTAATAACCCAGGAATCAAACCCAAGCCTGGCTTTTGAGGCAGATTCTTTATATTCTGAACCTGTGTATACTCTACCATTAAATGGTGAAGCATAATTTCCTACTCCTTAAGTGTCGACTGTGCATACTGACTTTCTTCGAGTATAGGATGGAAAATTAGTAAACGGCAGTAAGTTTACAGTAGTAAAAGTTAACAAGCACTACCTATACCAGGTAATTAATGTTTAGAGTGAATTATTTGGGGACTGTGCTCCCTTGTAATTTACTCCATGATTATCCTCTCCAATATCTGTTGCCCCAGTCTAGTAATAGGAAAAAAAAAAAGCAAAATCCAATTGAAAAACAGTCTGCAAAAGAACTATCATGTTAGTACTTCTCAATGTGTTTCTGTTAGATCATAGATAAAGCAAGAAAATTCCATGAAAACATCTTCTTCATTGACTATGCCAAAAGTTTTGACTGTGTGTATCACAACAACAAACTGGAAAATCATTCAAGAGATGGGTATTCCAGATCACCTTATCTGCTCCCAGAGAAACCTGTATGCAGGTCAAGAAGCAACAGTTAGAAACGTACGTGGAACAAGGGACTGGTTCCAGATTGGGCAAGGAGTACATCAAGGCTGTATATTGACACCCTGATTATTTAATGTATATGCAGAGTACATTATGTGAAATGCCAGGCTAGATGAAGCACAAGCTGGAATCAAGATTGCTGGGAGAAATATCAACGACTTCACATATGCAGATGACACCACCCTGATAGCAGAAAGCCAAGAGAAACTAAAAGCCTTACGATGAAGGTAAACAGGAGACTGAAAAAGCTGGGTTGAAACTCTCCATTCAAGAAATGAAGATCATGGCATCTGGTCCCATCACTTCATGGCAAATAGATGGGGAAAAAATGCAAACAGTTGAAAGACTTTATTTTCTTGGGCTCCAAAATCACTGCAGATGGTGACTGCAGCCATAAAGCAAAAAGACCCTTGCTCCTTGGAAGAAAATCTGTGACCAACCTAGACAGCATATTAAAAAGTAGAGATATTATTTCCCAACAAGGTCTGTGTAGTCAGAGCTATGGTTTTTCCATTAGTCATGTGTGGATGTGAAGTTTGTACCATAAAGAAGGCTGAGCCCTGAAAAATTGACACTTTTGACCTGTGGTGTTGGAGAAGACTCTTGAGAGTCCCTTGGACTGCAAGGAGATCAAACTTCTCAATCCTAAAAATAATTGAATCCTGAATATTCATTGGAAGGACTGATGCTGAGGCTGAAACTTCAATGCTTTCGCCACCTGATGCAAAAAACTGACTCACTGAAAAAGACCTTGATGCTGGGAAGATTGAAGGCAGGAGGAGAAGGAGACGACAGAGGATGAGATGGTTGGATGGCATCACCAACTCAATGGATATGAGTTTCAGCAAGCTTTGGGAATGGTGATGGACAGGGAAGCCTGGCGTGTGTCCTTGGGGTTGCAAAGAGTCAGACATGACTGAGCGACTGAGTAACAACAGTACTTCTCAAAACTCAAGGTCATTACAAACAGGAAACATCAGAGAAACCATCACAGAGAACTTTCCTGATGATGCATGAATAATAAATGAAGTGTGTTAACCTCAATGGGATCTTGAAACAGATAAAGACATTAGGGGAAAAAACAAGAGTCTGAAGAATGAATCAGCTTCAGTTGGTAACAGTTATCAAATTTTTATTCACTAGCAGAACAAAAGTATCATGCCAAGGAAAGATGCTAAAAATAAGGGAGACTGGATATGGGAATGCATCAAATCTGTGTTATCTTTGGAATAATTTTATAAATTTAAAACTGTTCTCAGTTCAGTCGCTCAGTCATGTCCAACTCTTTGTGACCCCATGAACCGCAGCACGCCAGGCCTCCCTGTCCATCACCAACTCCAGGAGTTTACCCAAACCCATGTCCATTGAGTCGGTGATGCCATCCAACCATCTCATCTTCTGTCATCCCCTTCTTCTCCTGCCTTCAGTCTTTGCCAGCATCAGGGTCTTTTCAAATGAGTCAGCTCTTCGTATCAGGTGGCCAAGTATTGGAGCTTCAGCTTCAGCATCAGTCCTTCCAATGAACACCCAGGACTGATCTCCTTTATCATGGACTGGATGGATCTCCTTGCAGTCCAAGGAACTCTCAAGAGTCTTCTCCAACACCACAGTTCAAAAGCATCAATTCTTTGGTGCTCAGCTTTCTTTATAGTCCAACTCTCACATCCATACATGACTAGGGGAAAAACCATAGCCTTGACTAGATGGATCTTTGTTGAGAAAGTAATGTCTCTGCTTTTTAACATGCTGTCTAGGTTGGTGATAACTTTCCTTCCAATAAAACTGTTTATAAAAGTATTAACATAAATGTCAAAATATTTTAATGTGCTGCTATTAAATATCAATATATAAATGTAAGATATGATTATTATAGAAATAATTTAGATGTTTAAAATTTTGTATAAGAAAATAAAGCAAAATATGCTTCTACTGAATTAAAGTGGTTTATGTGCACTTTAATTTTAAAAGGAAAGTGATATACATATACATAACCTCTGAAATCAAATGCAGAACATAATTATTTATTTGATATCTCTATTCCATTAATAATCTTTTCCAGGTTTCCATCACTGCATTACCCACATTTGCTTTGTATTGTATATATGTGTGTATTGCTTTAACTAGTATATGATATTCTTTTTTTAATTTATTTTTAATTGGAGGAAAATTAATTTATAATATTGTGTTTGTTTCTGGCATATATCAACATGAATCAGCCATAGGTATATATATGTGTGTGTGTGTCCTCCCTCTTAAACCTTTCTCCTAACTCCTAACCTATCCCACGCTCTAGGCTGTTGCAGAGCACCAGATCTGAGCTCCCCGTGTCACACACTGAATTTCCACCAGTCATCTCTTCTACATCTGGTGATGTATATGCTTCAATGCTACTCTCGCAATTCATCCCACCTTCTCCTTCCCCCACTGTCCACAAGTCTGTTCTTTGTGTATCCTTTGATGCCCTGCAAATAGGTTCATCAGTACCATCTTTCTGGATTATATATATATATATATACATTTTTTTTTTCTCTTTCTGACTTAGTTCACTCTATTTAATAAGCTCTAGTTTCATTCACCTCATTAGAAATGACTCAAGATCTAAGAAGGATGTATTTTCAAACCTTACATTTCATTACTTAACATAATACAAAGCTTGTTGCTCAAGCAATATTTATTGAAAACATAACCAAATAAATGTAAAAGAATGGATTTTATAAGCCTGTAGCATAGAAGTACAATCAAAACATAAGCAGATATGATTATAGAATAGTTTAAATTATGAACCAATTATCTTTCATTGTAAATATCAAAAATATAACTTAATGTCTGTCATCTTATTAAATATCATATAGGATTTAAATTAGATTTTAAAACTTTATTTAAGAAAATAGATATAAATTTCAAATGAGTTAAAATGATTTACATACACATTAATTTTAGAGAGAAAAAACAAGATAAAATGTGACATGTATCTAAACTCTCAAATAGAATACAGAATATAGCTATATATGTATCTCATATGCTTCTTCCATTAATAATAAATGGAATAAATCAAACTGTCAATTTTTAAATGCTTAAGAAATTGAGATCAAGAAGAGAGCATAGCATATATTCATAAAATAGGTGTGTGCATCATATTTGTATATAAAGTATTAAATGTTTTATGTCTTTCAAAAAGCTACATGTATAAACACATAGTATTTTCTCTAGAGTTCATTTATTTTTGATGCAAAAACCAGTGGAAAAGATTCTATCAGTATTGATAAATCGAGATTTGTGTCATATAAAAATATATTTTTATATCCATTCTTGCAAGTAACACAATGACAACTTTTATAAGACAATTTTTACAGATTTTTAGCATATAGGTGTTTTATATTACTTCAAAGTACCATTCAGCCAAAACTATTTATCCAAAAGTCCATATGAATTGGACTAATCATTTGCTTTACATAAGTTGGGTGAATGTAGCAATAGATCTTAGAATATAAGGAAAAATGGCTGGACTTAACATTTTATGTAATCTTCTCTTAATACCAGTTCTCTCGGTATTGCTTTTGAAAGGCATGAAGTTCAGTTCAGTAGCTCACTCGTGTCTGGCTCTTTGCAACTCCACGGACTGCAGCACGCCAGGCTTTCATCCATCACCAACACCTGGATCTTGCTCAAACTCATATCCATCGAGTTGGTGATGTCATCCAACCATCTCATCCTCTGTCTTCCCCTTCTCTTCCTGCCTTCATTCTTGCCCAGCATCAGGGTCTTTTCCAATGACTCCTTTCTTCAAATCAGGTGGCCAAAATATGGGAGCTACAGCTTCAGCATCAGTCTTTCCAATGAATTTCCAGGACTGATGTCCTTAAGGATGGACTGGCTTGATTTCCTTGTAGTCCAAGGGACTCTCAAGAGTCTTTTCAAACACCACAGTTCAAAAGCATCAGTTCTTTGGTGCTCAACTTTATGGTCCAACTCTCACATCCATATATGACTACTGGAAAAGCCATGGCTTTGACTAGATGGGCCTTTGTCAGTAAAGTATTGTCCTTGCTTTTTAATGTGTTCTCTAGACGGTCATAGCTTCTCTTCCAAGGAGTAAGTGTCTTTTAATTTCATGGCTGCAGTCACCATCTGGAGTAATTTTGGAGCCCAAGAAAATAAAGCCTGTCACTGTTTGCATTTTTCTCCATCAATTTTCCATGAAGTGATGGGACTGGATGCCATGATCTTCATTTTTTGAATGTTGAGTTTTAAGCCAGCTTTTTCACGCTCCTCTTTTCTTTTTTCGTCAAGAGACTTTTTAGTTCCTCTTAGCTTTTGTCCATAAAGCTTGTGTCATTTGGATGCCTGAGGTGAGGTTATTGATATTTCTCCCTGGAATCTTGATTCCAGCTTGTGCTTCATCCATCCAGGCATTTCACATGATGTACTCTGCATAAAAGTTAAATAAACAGGGTAAAAATATACAGCCTTGACAGACTCCTTTCCAAATATTGAACCAGCCTGTTTTTATAAGCCAGGTCTAACTGCTTCCTGACCTGTATACAGCTTTCTCAAGAAGCAGGTAAGGGAGTGTGGTCTGGTATGTTCATCTCTTTAAGAATTTTCCAGTTTGTTGTGATTCACACAGTCAATGGCTTTGCTGGTCAATGAAGCAGAAGTAGATGTTTTTTTTCTGCAACTCTCTTGTTTTTTCAATGATCCAGCAAATGTTGGCAATTAGATCTCTGGTTCCTCTGCCTTTTCTAAATCCAGCTTCAACATCTGGAAATTCTTGGTTCAAGTACTGTTGAGGTCTCACTTGGAGAATTTTGAGCATTACTTTGCTAGAGTGTGAGATGAGTGCAATTGTGCAGTAGTTTGAGCATTCTTTGGCATTGCCTTTCTTTGGGATTGGAATGAAAACTGACCTTTTCCAGTCCTGTGGCCACTGCTGAGTTTTCCAAATTTGCTGGCATATTGAGTGCATCACTTTCACAGCATCAACTTTTAATATTTGAAATAGCTCAGTTGTAATTCCATAACCTCCACTAGCTTTGTTCATAGTGGTGCTTCCTAAGACCCACTTGACTCCTCATTCCAGGATGTCTGGCTCTAGTTTAGTGATCATACCATCATGGTTATCTTGGCCATGAAGATCTTTGTATAGTCCTGTGTATTCTTGCCACCTCTTCTTAATATCTTCTGCTTCTGTTAGGTCCACACCATTTCTGTCCTTTATTGAGCCCATCTTTGCATGAAATGTTTCCTTGGAATCTCTAATTTTCTTGATGAGATTGCTAGTCTTTCCCATTCTATTGTTTTCTTCTATTTCTTTGCATTGGTCACTGAGAAAAGCTTTGTTTTATCTTCTTGCTACTCTTTAGAACTCTGCATTCAGATGGGTGTATCTTTCCTTTTCTCCTTTGCCTTTAGTTTGAAAGTCATTGGGAGATAGCAATTTAGAGAATATAAACCTAACAAGTCCTATAATAAAATTAGTCTATGTTGTCCTTTCATAGAATGAACAATGAACTTATATGAAGTTGATAATCTTCTTGTAAAAATTAAAGAGTAATAAAAGACATATATCTACTTAGAAATAGATAAATGTTGTGAATATTAAATTTTTATCCAAACATGTTTGCATGTTTACTTACAATTAAGACACATGGAATGCTAATACCTTTGATTTCTATGTCATAGAGCATGGAGAAAAGAATTTATTCTGGAAGTATAATAAGACATGTATAATTAAAAAATAAAATCAGATGTTAATAATTGATACTAAAGTTTTCATAAAACATAAATCTGTAAACAATGTAATGTTCCATGGTACTCTTTAAATAAAAGAATTTGAAAAATATTGATCTAGGTAAGGAAATAATAAGTGCTATTATTATATAATTTACATGTGTATACATGTATAAGTGTATATGGTGTTATTAACCATAACCTTACATAACCCGTGTTGATGGGCACCTGACAAAAATTATGACTTTGATTTCTAAATAGTAGAGATCCACTTGTGGATGCTATTCTATTAAAGAAGAATGCTGGTGGTCTAAGAAGAAATGATTCTTTGAAAGTCATCTATACATAACTATTTTTCGGGTACATCATATGATCAATTCATCTTAAAGCTGTAGCAAATTTTCAGGAATTTATGACAAAAATAAGGACTGCACTTTCATTTCTATTTTAACCCTCTGTAAATGCTCTCTGATTTTTTTGCAAGAGAAAATTGCTTCCAACTCTGATTCTTGCAATCAGATTTCTGTCTCTGTTAATGGGATACCATCATTCTTAAGACTCAATCAGTAGCTTGATTGGCACACTTGAATTATCCTTCCCACATGCACAATCAGAGTGGCCACGAGTGAGATTTTTATTGTCTTCCTGTGATGTGCAATGTAAAACTGCTTTTAGAGCTTTTTTGTCACTATTGTGTGTTTGTCTCTGCTTCCCACTGGATTAGAGGCTCTATCAGATGATATCATATCTAATTACATTTCTTCTGGGTACTTGGCACAAGATCTGCCAATTTTACTTTCTCAATAACTATTTGTTGAATAAAAACAAGTCCTTATGTCTTGTGAACTCCAATTCATTAATCTATTTAAAACCCATTTGCCTCTCTCCACTCCTGTTATAGCCTCCTCCATGACTCTGCACTTCTAGGCTTAGTTCTTTCCAGTCTCTTCTCTTATTTCTCTGTATTGCAGCTAGAGTGCTTTTTCTAGCCAGTATCACTAGCTTCCACCCCAACAGATAAGAGCCCTCCGTGGATCACCCGTGCTCTTGGGATACAATTCACTTTTCCTTTTTTTTCTTCCTACCCCAATCTATCATCATTCACCTTGCCTCCTAGCTAACATTACTAGTTTCATCTTTTCACACCTAATATTTCACTTCTACACCCCAGACATATGAACCACCTTTATGTCCTTGAGCATGCCCCCCAGTTATTTACCTCTAAAGCTTGCACTCCCTTTTCTGTTTGAAACACTCTTTCCTTAATCTGTTCCAGGCTAACACCGAACCATTCTACGTGTCTCAGGTTAGAGATATGAGAATAAGTGCAGATGCAAGAAAATATTATGGAAAGGACATTTAGTTTGCTTCTCTGTCCTAACTATTGCAAACAGTGCTGCAGAGGACATAGGGGTGCATGTCATCTCTTCAAATTATTCTTTTCTCCACGTATAGGACCAGGAGTGGAATTGTTGAATCTTGTGGTAGCTCTATTTTCAGTTTTTTAAAGAACATGCATACAGTTTTTCATAGTGGTTGTACCCATTTATATACCCACCAACAGTGTAGGAAGGTTCCCTTTCTCCACACCCTCTCCAGTATTTATTGTTTGTAGATTTTTTTAATGATGGCCATTCTGATGGGTGGGAGGGGATACCATATTTTTGATTTGCATTTCTCTAATAATTAGTAATGTTGAGCATCTTTTCATCTGCATTTTAACCATCTGTTTGTCTTCTTAGGAAAAATGTCTATTTAGCTCTTCCACATATTTTTGATTGAAGTGTTGTTATTTTTTTTATTTTTTTATATAGAGCTATCTTTTGAGCTATATTTTATATTGAGCTTAATAAACATATAAAATATATTTTATATTGAATTATATTTATATTAAGCTGTTTGCATATTTTGGAGATTAACCCCCTGTCAGTTGCTTTGTTTTCAAATATTTTCTCCTATTCTGATGGTTGTCTTTTTCTGTTTGTTTGTTGATGGTTTTCTTTTGCTATGTAAAAGCTTTTAAATTTAATTAGATCCCATTTGTTTACTTTGGTTTTTATTTCCATTATAGTAGGTGGTGGATCAAAAAAGATCTTGCCATAATCTTTTAACTAAATTTTTGTTTATTATATTGGAATATAGTTCATTTACAATGTTGCATTATATTTACAACAGACATACTGTTCGGTGGCTAGGTTATGTCTGACTCTTTGTGACCCCATGGACTGCAGCATGTCAGCCTTCCCTGTCCTTGACTACCTCCCAGAGTTTGCTCAAACTCATGTCCATCGAGTCAGTGATGGCATCCAACCATTACATCTCCTGCAGCCCCCTTCTCCTCCCACCTTCAATCTTTCCTAGAATCAGGGTCTTTCCCAGTGAGTCAGTTCTCATCAGGTGACCAAAGAATTAGAGCTTCAGCTTCAGCATCAGTCCTTCCAATGATTATTCAAGGTTGATTTCCTTTAGGATTGCCTGACTTGATCACCTTTCTGTCCAAATAACTCTCAAGAGTATATACATACATCCATTCTATTCCAGATTCTTTTCCCATTTAGGTTATTGCAGAATATTGAATAGGGTTACTTGGGCTATACAGTGAGTTCTCCTTGGCTATCTGTCTTATACATAGTACTGTAGGATGGGCTGGTATATGGAGGCAGTGGTGACCACCCCCCTTGCACACCTCTCAACAGTGGAGTTTCTTTCCTGGATAGGCCATGCTTCCTCTAGGGGCATTCCCAGCCACAAAACCCCTAATTCCTTTCTACTCTGCTGTATCCATGCAGCCAACAGAGGTCCCTCGCTGATCCACTCTCTTAACTCCATGCTTTAGGACTCAACCCTTGTCAGTATTGGTGGATTTCCATCTCAGAAAGGGGACCCAGAGTTGATTCCCAAGGAGACTTTGGGGTGGGTGGTGCGGACACTGGGGTCCATGCGGGCGGAGGAATACTTGGCTTGAGGGGCAGGCGAGTCGGCTCTGATGGCTTCCCCTCCCAGTGCCCTTGGAGACAGATGGTGGGAAAGGGGTTGTGATTGTACTGCACCTAGCATCAACACCTTGTTTCTATGGCGTTCCAGGCTTTTCCCACAAACTTTCTTACTTGTGGAGCTCCTTACTCCAGTTCCATTAGGAACAGTTCCACCAAGGAACAGCTGTTCCTTCCCTGGATCGGTGCTCCCAACCTCACTTTTCAGCAACCAGTCCACCTCCACAACAGGAGACGTAGGCTGGGATGTGCAGGGCTGCAGCACAGACAATATGTTCAATTTTCACTTTGTCCTGCCTTCAAAAGACCATCAGCTGTGTTATCCGTTGCTCTCCTGGAAATCTTTTTCTGTCGCAGCTGATTTCCCCACAATCAGGGTGTTATTATGTTGGGCTTTTTTGTTTGTTTGTTTGTTTGTTTGAGTGAGGGAGGGAGCTTTCTTCATCTTCAGCTTCCTGCCGGGTTGCTGGTCCTTTTTCTGATTCCTCTTTTCTTTATTTCATCCTGTCTGGTTGCAAAGGGATTTTTCTTGTCTTTTAGGTGTCTGAAGTCCTCAGCTAGTGTTCAGCAAGAGCTCTGTGAGAAATATTCCATTTGTAGATGCATTCTTGATGAAGTGATGAGGAGAGATGAATTCCTCATCCTCCTCTTCTGCCATCTTGAATGTGATTTATGTCAAACAGTGTTCTGTCTATGTTTTCCTCTAAGAATTTAAAGTATGCAGTCTTATATTTAGGTCTTTAATCCATTTTGAGTTTTGTGTATCATGTCAGGGAGTGTTCTAATTTCATTCATTAGCATGCAGCTGTCCAGTTTTCTCAGCACTGTTTATTGAAGAGACTCTCTATTCTCCATCGTATGTTTTTGTCTTGTTCTTATAGGTTAGGTGACCACACACTTGTGAATTTACCTCTGAACCTTCTATCCTGTTCCCCTGAGGCATGAGTAAAGAAGTTGTGGTACATATAAACAATGGAATATTAGTCAGCCATAAAAAATAAACGCCATCTGTAGCAACAAGAATGGACCTAGAAATTGCCATACCGAGTGAAGTAAGTGCTACAGAGAAAGACAAATATATGGTATCACTTATATGTGGAATCTAAGATGAACTTACTTACCAAACAGAAATAGATTTGCAGGTGCAAAAACCAAACTTATGGATACCAGAGAGTAAGGGGGGGGGCGGTAAATTGGGAGATTGAGATGGACAGATACTCACCACAATATGTAAAATAGATAACTAATATAGCACAGGAAACTCTACCCAATACTCTGTAATGGCCCGTATGGGAAAATAATCAAAAAGAGTGAATATTTCTATATGTATAACTGGTTCGTTTTGCTCTACACCTGAAGCTAACAAAACATTTTAAATTAAATATACTCCATTTTTTTTAAGAGTGAAAAAAATGATATAAAAAGGAAAGAAAGAATTTCAGGTTTCTGGTTCCTCATGTGAGGCACTTGGAAATCATCTCTCCATCTGTTCAAGCAAGTCAAAACTGAATCAAATGAAAAATGAACAACATTTTGGGTATCTGTAAGATAAAAGAGGACAGAGAAAACTGCTGTCCCTAAGACTGTCCAGACAAGTGAATACCAGGAGTCACAGATTTGGATATGTTTCTTCCTCTATTGTCTTAAAGTCCTGTGTAACTGTCCTTAAATGCTTAGAATTCATCAAGGATGTAGTGGAGTGGAGATTTCGTTGTTTAACATTTTCAGAAAGAGATCCAAAGGTGCAAATTCCAGGTGTAAAATTAAGTACTTGGAAATCTCTGGCAGTCCAGTGGTTAAGACCTGGACTCTGACTCCCATGGATCTGGGTTCTATCCCTAGTTGGGGAATAAAGATACCATATGCTTCATGGTGCAGGAAAAAAAAAAGAAGTACTCTGAAAGTAATGTATTCAGTTCAGTTCAGTCACTCAGTCATGTCCAACTCCTTGTGACCCCATGAACCACAGCATGCCAGGCCTCCCTGTCCATCACCAACTCCTGGTATCCACCCAACCCATGTCCATTGAGTCAGTGATGCCATCCAGCCATCTCATCCTCTGTCGTCCCCTTCTCCTCCTGCCCCCAATCCCTCCCAGCATCAGGGTCTTTTCCAATGAGTCAGTTATTTGCATCAGGTGGCCAAAGTATTGGAGTTTCAGCTTCAGAATCAATCCTTCTAATGAACACCCAGGACTGATCTCCTTTAGGATGGACTGGTTGGATCTCCTTGCAGTCCAAGGGACTCTCAAGAGTCTTCTCCAACACTGCAGTTCAAAAGCATCAATTCTTTGGCAATCAGCTTTCTTAATAATCCAACTCTCACATCCATACACCACTGGAAAAACCATAGCCTTGACTAGACAGACCTTTGTTGGCAAAGTAATGTCTCTGCTTTTTAATGTGCTGTCTAAGTTGGTCATAACTTTCCTTCCAAGGAATAGGCATCCTTTAATTTCATGGCTGCAATCACCATCTGCAGTGATTTTGGAGCCCAGAAAAATAAAGTCAGCCACTGTTTCCACTGTTCCCCCCATCTATTTGCCATGAAGGGATTGGACTGGATGCCATGATCTTTGTATTCTGAATGTTGAGCTTTAAGACAACTTTTTCACTCTCCTCTTCAACTTTCATCAAGAGGCTTTTTAGTTCCTCTTCACTTTCTGCCATAAAAGTGGTGTCATCTGCATATCTGAGGTTATTTATATTTCTCCCGGCAATCTTGATTCCACCTTGTGCTTCCTCCAGCCCAGTATTTCTTATGATGTACTCTGCCTATAGGTTAAATAAGTAGGCTGACATTACACAGCCTTGACGTGCTCCCTTTCCTATTTGGAACCAGTCTGTTGTTCCACGTCCAGTTCTAACTGTTACTTCCTGACCTGCATACAGGTTTCTCAAGTGGCAGGTCATGTGGTCTGGTATTCCCATTTCTTTAAGAATTCTCCACAGTTTATTGAGATCCACACAGTCAAACGCTTTGTCAGAGTCAATAAAATAAAAATAGAGGTCTTTTCTGGAAGTCTCTTGCTTTTTCAAAGATCCAGCGGATGTTGGCAATTTGATCTCTGGTTCTTCTGCCTTTTCTAAAAACAGCTTGAACATCTGGAAGTTCACAGTTCACGTATTGCTGAAGCCTGACTTGGAGAATTTTAAGCATCATTTTACTAGCGTGTGATATGAGTGCAATTGTGCAGTAGTTTGAGCATTCTTTGGCATTGCCTTTCTTTGGGACTGGAATGAAAACTGACCTTTCCCAGTCCCTTGGCCTCTGCTGAGTTTTCCAAATTTGCTGGCGTACCGAGTGCAGCACTTTCACAGCATCATCTTTCAGGATTTGTAATAGCTCAACTGGAATCCCATCACCTCGGCTAGCTTTGTTCGTAGTGATGCTTCTTAAGGCCCACTTGACTTCACATTCCAGGATGTCTGGCTCTAGGTGAGTGATCACACCATTGTGATTATCTGGGTGTGAAGGACGTTATGTATAATATAATGATTATTAACACAGCTCTACGGTATACAGGAAATTTATTGAGTAAATCCTAAGAGTACTCATCATAAGAAAATTTCTTTTTCTTTTTTCCTGTTGTCTTAGTATTTATATGTCATAGTAGATGTTAATTTACTGTTATATCATTGTACAGTATATGTAAGTCAAATCATTGTACTGTACACATTAAACTTACAGAAATGCTTTATGTCAATTATTCTATCTTTTCATGTGTATACTTATTAATAATATTGATTTCTTATTGTTTAACTTTGTATGGTGTATTTTTCAAAGAATCGTTGGATTTCATCTAATTTGGTGAATTTATTTTCATAATGTTGCTCACAGTAAGTATTTACTATGTTTTCAATGTCTAAGGTCAGTAATGGTACCTTGTTCATTCTTTTACACTGATTGTGTTCTTTCTTTTTCTTATTGTATTTGGTAAACATTTGTCAATTGCAATTGTCTTTTCAAAGAACCAATATTGTTTTATTGATATTCTATATTATTTTTTGTTTTGTATTTCACTGGTTTCCTAGTTAAACCATTAAACTGCTCTTTCTGTTTGATTTTCTCTGGGTTTCTCAGAGTTGGCAATTTGATCATCTTTAACTTCTCTTTGCTTCTAATGTAAGTACTTAAATGTATAAAAGTATAAATTTCACACTGCAGACTATTAGCAGCAAGCCACATACTTTGATATGTTTATTTCATTATCATTTATTTTAAAATGTTTTCTATTTTTCCTTGTGATAAATTATTTGAAACTAGTTTTATATAAGAAGTAATTTATTTTCTAGATGACTTAATTAATATTTTCATTTCATTATGGATAAAAGATACAAATCTGTATAATTTTGACCTTGCAAAATAAAATATTGAGTGTATCTCAGCCTATGATATATCTTAGCAAAAATAGTATGGGTACTTGCAAATAATTTGTATACTTTTGATGAATGTTTTACCCTATAAATAGAAATTAGATAATTCAGATATGTTGTTTAGATTTACTATATTTCTTCTATTTTTTTTTTTTACCAGTTGTTCTCTTCCACTTTTGAAAAAAATTTGGTAAACTTTTACTGTATTTTTTAGTTTATTCATCTCTTTACTTTATGAACTTCATTGTGTAATTTTATGTTAATAGTTGCATATATATGCATGATTGCAATGTTTTTTTTTTCAAAGTTTTGATAGTTTTACCAATTTGATTGTTCTTTTTTTATCTCTGGTGATACTCCTTGTCTACTTAGTTGGACATAAAACACACCTGATTTTTTATGCCTAATTTGAGATTTAGCTATCTTCTTTCTTTCAACCAGTCTGTCTTTACATTTACAGTAAATCTAATATTAACAGGGTATAATAATACCTTTAAAAAAATCCAAGGTAATAATCATTTCCTTATAAGTAGTGTTTATTTACATATAATGTAATTACTCATGAAATTGATTTTAAGTTTTTCATCTTGCTATTTGTTCTTCATGTGTCCTCTATTCTTTTGTGACTTCTTTTATTTTTTAGTATTTATTTATGTATATGGCTGTGCAGGCTTTTATTTGAAGTATGTGAGATTTAATTACCTGACCCGGGATCGAACTCTGGCCCCCTGCATTGGGAGTGCAGTATCTTAGACACTGGGTCACCAGGGAAGTCCCGTTTGTGACTTCTATTGAGATGATCAAATATTTTTTCAGGACTTCATGCAGTCTCTTCTATTAGCTTTATAATTATGCCTCTTTGTATATAATAGTGGTTACTTCAGACAGCATAAGGATTCTTAATTTATCACAGTCTACCTTGAATTAACATTGATTTATTTCATACATAATGTAAGAAATCACATTATAATGTCATTTACTCACCTTCCTATTTCCCTCTTGCTTTATTATTTCTAATATTTTTAATCATGAAAAATGTACTCCATCACAAAAGTCAGAAGCAGGGGAATAAAAGCAATGAAGACATAGTAATGACATACATTTAGAAAAGTAGCTCTCTCTGCTGGATAGATTAAAAAAAGAGAATCATAGTCTTTGTATTCAAATGCTTTAAAAATTATTAAAAATTTTGAATATATTTATATATTCAAAAATGAGTTATATCTACTTTTAATTATATAGAGAAAATGACCAGTATGTATTAAATAATAAAATACATTGAAACAAATATGTATTTCATGTTTGAATATGCATAAAAAATATCTGGAAATATATACCAAACTATTAATTCCAATTATTATTAACAATAGACTTTCAATAAATTCTTTCAAAATAGAATTTCTCTATTTGCTGTTTTTGATTTACTGTTTTTGATTTGACATTTAATTAATAAAAATGTATGAATTTTAAAAATTCAGTTCAGTTCAGTCACTCACTCATGTCTGACACTTTGCAACCCCTTGGACTGCAGCACGCCAGGCCTCCCTGTCCATCACCAACTCCTGGAGCTTGCTCAAACTCACGTCCATCCAGTTGATGATGCCATCCAAACATATCATCCTCTGTCATCCCGTTCTCCTCCCGCCTTCAATCTTTTCCAGCATCAGGAACTTTTCCAATGAGTTAGTTCTTCGCATTAGGTTGCCAAAGGATTAGAGTTTCAGCCTCAGCATCAGTTCTTCCAATGAATATTCAGGACTGATTTCCTTTAGGATGGACTGGTTGGATCTCCTTGCACTCCAATGAACTCTCAAGAGTCTTCTCCAGCACCACAGTTTAAAAGCATCAATTCTTTGGTGCTCAGCTTTCTTTATAGTCCAACTTTCATATCCATACATAGCTACTGGAAAAACCATAGCTTTGACTAGACGGGCCTTTGTCAGCAAAGTAATAGACATATATGAACTTTTAAAATTAGGGTTAAACCAAAAATAAATAGAACAATATGAAAGTACAAAAAAAATGACAGAAATAAAATCCAATCCAATCCAGAAATAAAATAAAATCCAACATATTTTAGGCTATGGATAGTTTTTTATTTTGCTTGCAGTCTGAGTATCTATTGAGTCAGTAAGGAGAAAGTATTGCAAAATATAAGAAATAGCTAATATCATGAAATTAAAAGATGCTTACTCCTTGGAAGGAAAGTTATGACAGCATATTGAAAAGCAGAGACATTACTTTGCCAACAAAGGTCCGTCTAGTCAAGGCTATGGTTTTTCCAATGGTCATGTATGGATGTGAGAGTTGGACTGTGAAGAAAGCTGAGGGCTGAAAAATTGATGCCTTTGAACTGTGGTGTTGGAGAAGACTCTTGAGAGTTCCTTGGACTGCAAGGAGATCCAACCAGTCCGTGCTAAAAGAGACCAGTCCTGTGTGTTCATTGGAAGGACTGATGCTGAGGCTGAAACTCCAATACTTTGGCCACCTCATGTGAAGAATTGACTCATTGGAAAAGACCCTGATGCAGGGAGGGATTGGGGGCAGGAAGAGAAGGGGACGACAGAGGATGAGATGGCTGGATGGCATCACCGACTTGATGGGCATGAGTTTGAGTAAACTCCGGGAGTTGATGATGGACAGGGAGGCCTGGCGTGCTGTGATTCATGGGGTCGCAAAGAGTCGGACATGACTGAGAAACTGACCTGAATTGAACTGAATATATTTGATAGTTATTTGTCCAGAAGGTTTCAGTGAGGAATGATATCCAGTTCACTGATCAATTCTAAATTTATACAACCCATCAGTTCTGTGACTGGAGGTAGGGGATATCAGAAAAATTATTTGTAAATTAATATGGGAAGAAGAAGAAAAATCAGGGAATTCTTATTTCATCACTCATTCTGAAAATGAGAAATATAGTTCATGTATGGAGGCTAAAGCTAGTTTGATAGAGGATTTAATGAAATAGATAAAGATCTAGAATAATAAGGATGAAAAAATTAAAATAGGAAGCAGCAATGTCAATTACACATCTGGATTTCCACTTTTAAGTGAACTTATTTTTCTGTTGCATTCTCTAGACCCATGGAAGACATTGCTATTCTGTCTTCAAATTTGATGTTCAACATTTTCACATCTCTGTGTTTTCTCTTTCTTTTGCCTCTTTTTGTTTCTATCAGCTTCATCTTGGACATTTCATGCTAAAATCTCCCATTATGAATCTCCTACTTAAACTGTTATTGTTTTTGAGGGAAAAAAAAAAGGTAAAATTGAAACACTTTGGCCAAAGTAACAGCAAGACATCTGTGCATTTCCCTAAGAACATAGCTTGCACGTATTGTGAGCGATACAGCATGTATTGCTTGCTTACTTGCTTATTCTTTTAATGTTGTCGGAGAGTAGTCCTTTGAGCTTGCCTCAAATCAGATAAAAATATTATGACCAGCTACAACCAAGGCTTACTACTTGCCTCTCAAAGAATATAATAAAGTTATTTCTAGCATCTCTATTAAAAAACAGTTTGCGTCAGAGTGTGTAAAGCACGCTTACATCTCCCAGAAAATGTTGGAGGAAGAACTGTGAAAATTTGATAAAAACAAAAATAAACTCCACTAGCTTGATTAATTACTGCTAATGTTTTATTTTTTTTTAAGTTGAAGTCTAGTTGATTTACAAGGTTGTGTTTGTTTCTGGTGTACAGCAAAGTGATTCAGCTATATATATATTTCTATTGCTTCCACTATGGTTTATTACAAGATATTGAATATAGTTATCTGTGCTATACAGTAAGACCTTGCTGTTTAAGTATTTTATGTATAGTAATTTTTATCTGCTAATTCTCAACTCCTAATTTATCCCCCCTTCAACCCCTTTTTTCTTTGGTAACCATAAATTTATTTTCTATATCTATGAGTCTCTTTAGATTTTAAAACATTTATGACAATATATTAATATAAAATCTTTGCAAAAGCAAAACTTTTAGATTATTTGTTCAACCAGGTAATTGACCCTACGAATACCAGATTTCAGAACCAGATTCCCCTAGTTTTGCACTTCTACCTCAGTCCCAATTAAAACAATTGATTATGGATTTGGATTCATCAGTCTTAGATAGAACCTTAGAGGAAATTTCATTATTCTACATAATAACTCTCTAGTAATAATGATGATAATGACATTTCTCAAACAATAGTGCATTTAATTTATTTTAGCCATATTGCCTTGTTTTTTTCTCCTTTTCTAACACAAATTACATAACCAATATTCTATTGATGACTAGTTTATATCAGAATAGTCATCTTCCTTTAATTTAATCAGAGAATATTTCAAGTAAACACACACCTTAAGTATTTAACATTAGGTATTCAATAGAGTTTTATCTTTTCTGTTCCTTTCAAATTCTAAATTTCCATCAAACATCTCAAAGAAAAAGTCACATTATTATTTTAAGGCCTGGGCACCCCATGTGTAAGCTGTTTAAAAATATGCATAGTAAGAAAGCCATTTTTGAAGTAATTTCATTATCAAACAATTCTGTCACTGAAAAAAAAAGTGTGTTCTTCAATCCCCATTATCTGCTGTAGAGATCAAAACTATTTGCAAAGCTTTGTGATTCCAGCCATAAAGCCCTTAGAAATACTCTTGATTGGGATTGAGACAGCAACAGTTTTTTCTAGGAATGTGATAAAAACTGTGTGCAAGCCTTTCTTCTTTTTTTTTTTACTTTTATATTTTTTAAGAAATAATATCATATTCTTTTCTATTATGTTTACTGTCAACTGATATTTCTACTTATACTTTAGGTAAACCTAATTTTCTAGTATTTTGTTTGCTTTCCACATGAAATTACATCCAGTGAGTTTATATTTTACCAAATACAAAGAATCATATTCATAAACTATGCTTTATTCTTACTGCTAGCTTTGGACCCAAATTTCAGAGTACTGGATGTCTTTTATGTTTGAAACCATTATTCACCATTTTTGCACTGTTGCCATATATAAATAATCTGTGTTCCAATGTACTGAGAAATGTTAATGATGACAAATTTCATAGATAGACTTTTGAACTCCTTTACCAGAAGCAATCCTAAAATATGTCTTTTAATAAATCCTTGATCTGGATTACCCTGGAAGTTGTCACTCGGTATCTTGAATACACAGACACTGCTAATTAGAGTCAATATTGGTGTTAGACACAGTTTGCAGTAGGTGTGCATAGCAGAGTGAACTTGTATAGTAAATCCTAGAGAGGCTGTCAGTACAAACACCAGTGAGCAAGTTTGGAAGAATGAGGATAAACCAACTCTTGTTCAATTGCAATGGACTATAGTTTTGTGATAGTGGCTGAGAACCAGGGATTCTGAGAAGAGCTTAACAGTACCATGACAGGTATGGAATAGTGTCAGTTATTAATATTTCCAGGTATTTGGAAGTATACAGCTTTATTAAATGAAACTACTATTTTGTTGAGAACATGTGGAAAAACTTAGGTCTGTATTAGGTGACCTGATCTATCGATTAGACAACAATAAACTATAATCTTTTTAAAATGTCTATGCCCAATGGTCAGATCTACATTTAGATACAATCTTACAATTTTAATATAAGAATAATGAATGCATTTTTAAAATTGAGATGAAATTCACATAACATAAAATTATTTTAAAATTTAAAATTCAATGACATTCACAATGTATACAAGCAACACCAGATAACTTTAAAAAACATTTTTATTGCTCTTAAAAAAACAGATATTAAATAATCACTTCTTGTATGCACCTACTCAAATGCACCTGGCAACCATCAAATGATTTTTGTCTCTATGGATTTACCTATTCTAGATATTTCATACAAATGGAATTATATGACATGTGACCTTTTGAGTTTTTTTTTTTTTTTTTTTTTTCCATGATGCTTTTAAGGCTTTTCTCCATTGTAACATGTATTAAGACTCCATTCATGTGTATAGCAGTTTAATATTCCATTGTATGGACATACTAAATTTAATTATCCATGATCTATTGTGAGACATTTTAGTTGTTTCCAACTTTCAAATGTTGTAAATAAGTTTCTATTACCAATAGTCAATATGTTTTGGTTTGAACATATATTTAATTATTTGGGATGGGAAAAGGAAAGTGAAGTCACTCAGTCGTGTCCGACTCTTTGCGACCCCGTGGACTGTAGCCTATCAGGCTCCTCCGTTCATGGGATTTTCCAGGCAGGGGTACTGGAGTGGGTTGCCATTTCCTTCTCCTTCTTATTTGGGGTATATATAAATAATAGAATGCTTGGTCCTGTTATTACTCTTTTACTTTATTTATTAATAAGTTTACTTATTAACTTTTTGAGGAACCACAAAACATTCTTCCACAATGAGTATGCTATTTTTATTCCTACCATCAATGTATTCAATACAAGGCTCCTAATTTCTCCATACGCATGCCAACACTTATTATTTTTTTAAATGCGTTATTGTTATTATAGTCATTCTAGTGGGTAGTTTTGTAGGCTTGATTCTGCTCTTTGGGCCTTTCAGGTTCTTTTAACTATTATCTCTTCTTTCTGTTCTTTGACTGGATATGTTCAGGGTCCTCCTAGGTATTTTCTAGTTTACTATAGCTGCTATATTTTATCTTAGTGGACAGCGAATAGTTCACCTGACTCACAATATTTTCAGAAGACGCCCGCCATCTTCAAAGCTGCCATCCTGCTCTAATAGATTTCTAAATTAAGTGAAACAAAGAGAAGCACTTTATATCATCCCTAAGGTATCTCCTAAACAGGTTAAAAGAGATAAGCACAATTCTTTGATAATAAGGTTTTCACTTTTCTCTCCACAACAATTAATGAGAACTCTACACTGGGAACAGGGTTTGCCTCCTTCAAGACAGCTGAGACAAGGATGGTGGTGGTATAAGAACAAGCAAAAATATCACAAAGTTTCCTAATGTTTTTAAGTTATCATTTTCTGATTAACATTCTCTTGGTCGCTATTACCTTTGACTATTTTCCGAGTTCCTGAAAGTTAATTCTGAGAGTTACTGCTTGACTGTTCAGTTGTACATGAAGAATCATGACTTTGGAGCTACCTATATCACCATTTTCACTGACATTCATCACACCACACATGCATTTTAAAAGTGCATTTAAAAAATGGTAAACTATAATCACTATTGGTGTATTTCCTTTAATGCATTTGTTTAAAAATATACATGTTGAAAGCAAAAAGAATTATCAAGAAAATGTTATTCTCTATTTTGCAATTATTTCAAAATCTACCTATGGAAATGTAATTGCATATATATATACAAATATATACATATCATGAACCACTCCAATCTTTTCAACCTCTTGTTTTTTTTAAAGCACACACAAATGTATTATTATTATTATTTTTTCATGTAAGTATACATTAAATCAATATACTTTTTTGATTTTGCTGTTTCTCACCTCCAATATTTTCTCCATTCTGCTGTTTAGAATATTTAAACATGTGTATTTGGAAGTTCTAAACATTTCTAATCTACCTTCAGTTTCAGACATTTATCATTGAAATAAAAATTATTTCCCAAAGAAAATGAGTCATTCAATTTTATCTAGAAAGCATTTAGTTCAATAGCTATTCTATCAGAATTTGAGCCAGTTATTGGGAATGAAATGAGGAATGAAGCATGCCCTTGAAGAAGTTCATAATTAAGCAGTATATGGGGAAATAAATCGATGTGAGCCTTTACTGGTCTCTGGGAGAAAAACTCTGGAACTTATAATCTTGGATAATCTTCAACAGCCAAACTCAAATATTTTCCTATTTTGTTTGTATTATATAATGCAGAAAAATTCTGACTCCATTTAATATGAATTTCCACTTCCTAAACATCACTATTTTATTGGAGTTTTGCAAATTAGCAAATAGGGCAGTATATTAAAATCAGGAGCCTAGCAGAAAAGCAGAATGAAATCTAATGTGATGTATTTAATATTTTAATGATGTAAAGTAACTAGCCTCCAACTAAAACAAATAAATGGAAAAAAAAATAAAAAAAACCCTGGGCTGGGGAAAAAAAAAAAAAAAAAGATGTTTTATATTAAAACATGTGGCAAAAAAAAACTAGATTCACCAGGCAGCTATAACAATAAACTAACCAATCAAATACATTGTGATTTTTACTTTCAAGTGGGAAAAAAAAATAGCACTCTTTTTATAGCCTTTAAATAAGTACAATGCACTGTCTGGTTCTAGGTATAAAGTTTGGAAATAGCAAAATATGATTTCATTTTAGAGAGCTATTTATAATAGAAGAAGTTAAGGAACTAGGATGAAACAAAATTATGGGTAAACATTCCAAATCCTTTGCTTCAATTCATATCCACTAGTTATATGATTATCCTTACCACCTTTTAAAAAATCATTTAAAATCACTTTTTAAAAATATTTGGAATCATAATTCCAAAATATAGATGTTGACATCAAATATACTTAATTCATGCAAGTTCTAATTCTGAGTACACCTCTTGAATTGTATTTATTTTCTTTATAACTATACTATAGCAATATAAAGCAAACAATCAGCAAGAGAAAGTTTAAACTTATTTTGAACTTTTAAACTTACATTTTCTCTATTACCAAATCTCCTGTTTTTCCTCTACTACCACCCCTGAAATCACAACCCTTTATATTATTTTCCCATGTAGTTATTCTTTGAAATAATTAGTTTTCTATATAGTACATGGCTGATAACATGACATAATGTAGCTTGTCAAGTGCCAAATAATTCTCTAAACCATCCAAGCATTAGAAGGAAATTAAATCATTCACCTAGATATAACTTATATAAGTCAAGCTCAATAATTCACCAAATAAATTTACGGTGTTAACGAAGGCCATGTATAAAGTACATATAGTAATTTTTGTTACTCTATCAACATTAATAGGAGAAGGCAATGGCACCCCACTCCAGTACTCTCGCCTGGAAAATCCCGTGGACGGAGGAGCCTGGTAGGCTGCAGTCCATGGGGTCACAAAGAGTAGGACACGACTGAACAACTTCACTTTCACTTTTCACTTGCATGCATTGGAGAAGGAAATGGCAACCCACTCCAGTACTCTCGCCTGGAAAATCCCAGGGAGCAGGGAGCCTGGTGAACTGCCATTTATGGAGTCGCATAGAGTCGGACACTACTGAAGGGACTTAGCAGCAGCAGCAGCAGTAACATTAATAGAGATCAGATATTTAAGTTAGGATAAGTATTCAACAAAAGAAAAAAAAAATTCTTGTATAAACCCAAGGTTTCAGCTTTTGTCACTAATTTATATACTTTATTAGTCTATGATTAGTGTGTTACCATTAGCCATTGATTCCCCCTCATTTAAATGAACGTTGTTTTTTAGAACAGTTTTACTTTCACAGAAAATTGAGCTTAAAAGTACAAGTTTCCCATATATCACCACGTAGCTACACACACACATAAAAAAGTGTGCAAACTCTCTTACTATCATCATTTATACTGCTTGTATGAGATGTTGATAGTGAGGAAGGCTTTGCATGTATGGGGGCTAGGTACTTGGGAACTTGATTCTGATGCAGCTTTATTTATGTACAGATAAGTAATCTCTTATCTACAACAACTACTACATAAATTAACAGAAGCTTTAAAAGTAAGTTTGGTCCCATTTACAGTTTCTTCTTTTTCTTTTTGTAAAAGTAAACACTTTTCCATACTTATTTATGATTTATGAAATTTTTGTTCAAGAGTATATGATAAAAGTGACTTTTTAAAAATTATCTTTATTACATTTCATTTTTTAAATTTTTTTCAATAAAGTGTTTTTTAAAATCTGGAACACTAATATGAAAGTGATATTCAATTACTATGCTGTTGTTCAGTTGCTGATGTTTAGATTAAAAACATTTTCTTCATAAATAAATATTTATCTTTGAAGATGTCCAGTCATCTTAAACACATTTGCTGTTGTTCAGTCACTCAGTCATGTCCAGCTATTTGCAATCCCATGGACTGCAGTGCACCAGGCTTTCATGTCCATCACCAAAACCCAGAGCTTGTTTAAATTCATCTCCATCAAGGCAGTGATGCCATCCAACTATCTCATCCTCTTTCATCCCCTTCTCCTGCCTTCAATCTTTCCTAGCATCAGGGTCATTTCCAATCAGTCAGTCCTTCATATCAGGTGGCCAAAGTAATAGAGCTTCAGCTTCAGCATCAGTCCTTCTAATGAATATTCAGGACTGATTTCCTTTAAAATTGACTGGTTTGATCTCCTTGCTGTTCAAGGGACTCTCAAGAGTCTTCTTCAGCACCACTGTTAGAAAGCATCAATTCTTTGGCACTCAGCCTTCTTCATGGTCCAATTCTCACATCCGTATATGACTACTGGAAAAACCATAGCCTTGACTAGATGGACCTTTGTCAGCAAAGTGATGTCTCTGCTTTTTAATATGCTGTCACTATTTGTCACAGCTTTTTTTTCCCAAGGAGCAAGAGTTCCCTGGTGGCTCAGACGGTAAAGCATCTGCCTACAGTGCGGGAGACCCGGGTTCAATTTCTGGGTCGGGAAGATCTCCTGGATAAGGAAATGGCAACCCACTCCAGTACTCTTGCCTGGAAAATCCCATGGACAGAGAAGCCTGGTAAGCAACAGTCCGTGGGGTCACAAAGAGTCAGACACGACTGAGCGACTTTAACTTTAAGCATCTTTTAATTGCATAGCTGCAGTTACCACCTACAGTGGTTTTGGAGCCCAAGAAATAAAGTCTGCAACTATTTCCATTTTTTCCCCATCTATTTGCCATGAAGTGATGGGACTAGATGCCATATTAGTTTATTGAAAGTTGAGTTTTAAGCCAGCTTTTTCACTCTTGCCTTTCACCTCCTTCAAGAGGCTCTTAAATACATAAGTAAATTCATATCTTATACAGCAATTATATATATATATATATATTTGCCAAAGAGACAGACATATGTCTTTTATGAGCAATTTTTAAATTTCATTTTATGTTATAATTTTTTACTTAGAGTTAGAATATAATGCTTTCTTTGGATTGTAGAATGCTTGTCTATAAAATAGACATAAAATGTGCAATAAGTTTTTGCTTTAACAACATATTGATGTCTTTTACAACAGAATAAAGTAAGTTGAGGTACATTTTTATCTCATTTAGTGTTTAGTACTAAGGTAATACATACTCTTTTATCTATACTTTATTATTTAATTTAGCAACCAAAGTTATTTTAATTATCATATAATTTATACATCAAAATTCAATGCTTTGAATAGAAAATTTCCACTGAATTTAGCACTGATAATATTTATTTCTGTCAGAAAACCATTCTTGCTCAATTTGTTCATTTTGCTTTTGAGTTGAAGGCTTATCCACATTTGCCTTTGTATGAGATTGTTAACAGAAATATATTTGAACATTTTACTAAGACAAATACAATATTTTTTTGTAAATGTTCATGAGGAAGAAATGTCTATCTCTGTAAGGGTGCAGAATGAATATGATTATTTCAATCTGGTTAAATCAGATTGTGATAAGAGTGTGTGTGTGGGAGTAGGTTTTTTTTTTTTTTTTTTTCCCCCTAATAACCATTGAATTTCATTATTAACATGATGGTGAAGAAATCATTATTGTATAATTTTATTGACTCTTTTTTGTGTTCAATATTTGTTGACAATCTATGCACCAAATTCATCCTTAAAGATTTTGCTATTAAACTGTTTAAAATATTTAGATGATATTAAATGTTACCAAAATTTCAAGATATTGTGCATTTCAATTTTTATTTATTCTTTCATTCAACAAATTTTCAGTTGGCATCTGCTGTGTTCCAGGCACTTTTCTAACAGCTGGAAATACAAGAATGACCAAAAGAAAAATGAGTACAGATTCAGGGTATTTATTTTTAGAGGTGGGATCTGCAAAATAAGCACCAAAATAATAAAGCAAGTTAGCCAGTGACATGAGTGAATGAGAGAAATAAATCAGGGAAACACAGGTAGTCATGAGCAATTGGGGTGTTTGGTCGTCACTTTTGTTACTGGATCCAGATTAGATTGCATGAGAAGAGGTAATATTTAAGTAAATAACTAATATTTAAGTAAGACATTTAAGTAAGACCTGCAAGAGTTCCTGAAATCTGAACATGCTGGCAATGTTAGAGAAAAACGCAAAAAGGCAACTGTTGTGCTCACCGAGTGGAAGATTATTAGGAAAATAACTCTGAGGGACAATTGGTTAGATAGAAGAGGACAAAATAGGTCATTGTAAATAGTTTGTCTTTTACTATGAGTGAAATGGAACACATGGCATGAATATGAGGAGAAAAACAACATGATCTGTCTAAAGTTACTAAGATTGCTTTGACTGATGTGCTGAAAATAAGCATGCAGTAGACACAGAAGTAAAAACAAGAAGAAAGGTTAGGAGGATATTTCAATAACTCTGAAAAGAAATGATTGTGACCCACACAAGCACAGTGTGGGTATGTTCCATGGGTTAATTATTTTTTTTTTTCTGAGAATCAGTTAAACAACATTTTATAAGGAGATACATCTATATAATATTGCATTTTATACTAGCATTTGTACATATATAAATACTAATATAACACATTTACATATAAATAATTGAAATTTACTTTTAAGGTGAATAAATCTTATGACATAAGAATAGAATCTCTTTTCATATAGTGTGGTTATAATTTTAAAATTACTACTGGTCTTATTCTGTCTCTAGACCATTCTTATCTCATACTAGTGTGCTGTAATAAACTACATATCTTATTTCTAATTATATTTCTAAGATGAAGATAAATTATGTGTGGATGTCATTTTTAAACAAGACCATAAAATTCAGTTTCTGCTTATGTAATTGCTGCTGCTGTTTGCTGTTGCTTGGTCACTGAGTCGTGTCTGACTCTTTTGCAAACCTATGTACTGTAGCCTCCCAAGCTCCTCTGTCCATGGGATTTCTCAGGCAAGAGTACTGGAGTGGGTTGTCATTTCCTTTTTGAGGTGTTCTTTTGAATCAAGGGATCAAACCTATGTCTCCTGCATTGGCAAGCAGATTCTTTACCACTGAACTATCAGATACACAATGTAATTATTAAAAATCAAATATAATTTTCATCAGTGTTATGCATAAGACAGATTTGGCTCTGTCAATATCTTATGAAGACTAATGGCTTTTTAAATGATTCTATTACTTCATATAAACTATGCTCTTTTTAGGTATTTTCTATAGGCTTTTGGGAAAGGATGTATACTTTCCATTGCTTTAGGAAAGTGACTTCCTTTTATTTTTAGGATATCTATAGTCAGAAGTTTGAAGGTAGATGACTCTTCCTCTTTATGGAATATGTTTGATGACAAGTTGTCAGTTTGGTACTCCTCCTCCCACTCAATGTCAGTGAAATTGTTTTCTGTAACATCCTCCCTATATTGTTCCAAGTGAGACTTGACCAAAAAAAGGATACCAGCAAGATTTAGAAGGCAGAAAGGAAACAAAAAATCCTTCCTCTTGGTAGGTTGTGGTACACAGACACAATCATAAATTGGGGCAAGTTCACAATATTTCCTCCTGCTTGCATTAGAGCTGAGCAGTGTCCCCTGGAAGAGGAAATGGTAACTCACTCCAGTATTCTTGCCTGGGAAATCCCGTGGACAGAGGAGCCTGGCGGGCTACAGTCCACGATGTCACCACAAAAGAGTCGGGTATGAATTAGCAGCTAAGCAACAACAGCACAAAGCCCATCACCTAAAATTATAAAAGTGACACTTCACCTAGAGGAAGTGGCCTTCACAGAGAAGGAGCTTTCTTAAAGGTGATTTCTCTCTTTCAATTATTTTTAAAAATTTTATTGCAATATAGTTGATTTATAATGTTATGTTAGTTTCAGGTGGCCATTGACAGATGAATGGATGAACATGATGTGGTAAATATATATATACACACACACACATACATATATATATATATATATACATATATATATATATATACATACATATGTATGTATGTCTACAATGAAAACTTACTCAGCCATAAAAAGTAATGAAATAATGCCATTTGCAGCAACATAGATGGACCTCAAGGTTATTAAACTAAGTGAAGCAAGTCACACAAAGATATGTATATGATATTGCTTATATGTGGAATTAAAAAAAAATGATACAAATAAACTTAGTTACATAACAGGAAAAGACTCACAGACATAGAAAACAAACTCTGGTTACCAAAGGGGAACAAGAAAGAGGGATACATTAGGCGTTTAAAATTAACATACTCATACTACCAAATATAAAATATATAGCCAATAATGACTTATATGTAACTATGCTCAATATCTTGCAATAACCTCTAATGGAAGAGAATGTAAAAGTGGTTTCTTAAAACTTTCTTAAAAGTTCTAGATATTCACAAGCTAACTTTCACGGTTCCATTTCAGCTTCCAGATATACAAGGTTTCTCAGACTTTCCTACAAGTTCCACTTTATCCACCACTGCTGATGCTTCAGGCAGATCTAGTGACTTTCAGTTCAATTCACCTCACTCCCTTTCCAAAGTTTCACTTGCCAGCTCCTTCTACATTTTCGTTAAGGGCTCATTTCCACACTGGGACAACATTCTACTGATTGCTACACAGGAATATATATTCCATCTTACTGAATCAGCTTGTGGGAGAAGTTCTTTTAATCATTTTAAACTCTATATTGTGCAGACAATAGAAGAATGTGTGGAAAGTATATGGGAATTCATCTAAATTTATAGAAAAGAAAACTGGCCACTTATTGTCCTTCAAGACATCTCTTATCCACGTGTGATTCAAAGTGCTTATATGGGAATAAAATAAATAACACTGAATAGAGATGAAGAGGAAATTACTGTTTTAACAACATAAAATGTCATATATTGACTGGCATGTATACTAATACCTATTGTTAACATTTTTTGAGTTAACATGGATAACATTTAATGTTAACATGTTAACATTTTTGAGTTAGGCATGAGAATTAAAACTTTTCACAAGTCAATATAGTGAGTAAAAGTCACATTCTCATTACAAGTGAAGACATTAAGGCTTGAGACGTTAAGTTCAAAGAGATGCTGCAAAATATGAGTCCAAATTGAATTATTTTACAATTGAAGATGTTATACACCTATATAGTGAACACTTTATGAGAGAAAAACACCTGTAACTCAGAGGAAAACATAAACTTTCGGTAGCTTTGAATCATTCCCTTTACTATTTTTAGTTGAATAATTGGGCACCATTATCTCCTAGATTAATATAATACATTTAGGTTGACAAAGATGTTGAATGTGCAAAATAACCCGTATAACATAGAGGATATATTTATTTTTGAAGTCAAGGCCACTCATATAGTTCTCAGACTTTCTGTCTAGAAAATGGGCAGAAATGAAAAATATTGTGATATATAGAGAATCATCAGTCTTAAGATCAGTGCACATTTTCTTTTCCTGATAGAATTGAACCTGAGAGACTTAGGTGAAAAGAGTAACCAAGTAAGTTCTTCTTTGTCCTAGACTTATTAACCGAGATTTAGATCCTCTCATTACGGTGTTCACATTATCACTTAAAGTGATAAACTATAGAATCTAGTGACTCTGAAGGAGCTATAAAATTCTAAATTTGCCCAATTTGTAGAATGAAATTATCACTAGCAGTAAGAGACTTTGTTTCATTCACTAAATCATACAAATAAAAATTACTAATTATTGACACTCAAAAGAAATGGTCTTCTGTCATATTTATTGGTTAATTAAAGACTAAATGAACATTTCTACACTTATCCTTAAGGAAGCGTCATTGACCTAATACCATAAAGTAAGATATTTATAGTTCTATAGATAAATACAGTGGTATTATCTATATAATCATAACTTGTACTTATGTCTAACCTTAAAAAATACTTTTACAGTTAAAAATTGAAGATGTAATGAAGTAATTCTGATTCACTTGATAATTAGCCTACAAAGCTATATAAAGGCATATGATTAATGACTTAGACAATTTCCTTTCTTCAGGAAATAAAATATAGTATTAATATGCATGTGTCTAAGTCATTTTGACTAGAATAATATGCTAATAAAATAAACCAGATTAAAAAGAAATATGAGTATAGCTTTAAAATAAACTGTCAACAGTGGCACAAATGCAAAAAAAGTATTTTAAAATATATTTAAGATGCAGTTACTTATTTATTCCTATCATGACCATATGTGCATTTAATTCCATACATACATCAGGCCTTCACTCTGCTTTCTTTGGTGCCACACCTAAGCTTTTGAGTGATGCTTACATTAACCCCTTGATCATATAGGCTAGTTCTAGGACAAAGCAATCATCTTGAATTGCAGAAAAGTCCTTATTGCTACTTGAAAGCTATTTTGCTTTTCCTTCATCTAAATGCTCTACCTATTTACTCATTAGTTAGTCAAAATCTTCTCTATTCCCTTTAAGTAATCCATCCATCCTACTTTATTATCACACTATTAGATGGCCTTATCTCCTGGCCATTAAGTGTAAACTGTTTCCAAGTATTGACCTTTTCTACAGACTTATGTACATGTGTACACATTCTTAGTATTGCCTCTTTAGTCTCAGATATGTTAGATTCTCTTCCTGTTAAACAAACAGCTTCTAATCCTAAAATCTGGTGCTCACCTCCTGCTATCACAAGCAGAAATTTGACTTGCATAGTTATTTTGTCTTTCTCCTGTGTCTTCAACTTCTCCTTGTCTGGTAACCGTTTCATTCCCTTATATACACAGATATCTTCTAATTCATAAGTTTTTCCCATCATTTGATTCTTATTTCCCCCATCTTTTCTCATCACTGATTCCACTATGCATATTTCAAAAAGAAATGTACAAAGACAAAATATTTTGAAAAAAATAATATACATACAAAATAGAATATAATATATATGTTTATGTAAATTTGTTCAATGAAGAAACCAATGGAATGGGAGATAGCAAGTAATATAAATTATGATTTAAGAAAAATCCTGAAATAAAAGATTACATATGCTGTATATTTAAGCAGTATCTTATAATTGGATAAAACTTACCCAGAAGGTCAATAGTTTAAAATACAATGATAAAATTTTTGAATTTTAAAATAAAATCAACTTTTCTTTCGTCTCCAGCAAAAAAATCAAGAAGCCAATGATTTTATATTTATCAACAATATAAAAGCTACAGACAGTCTCTAATAATGAAACTTGAATCTTATAAAGATTCAAGAAGTCAGGGAATAATGAGTTATTCTGAAAAATGTAAAATGAAATTTGCTTTTAATGATCAGACAGAGATATATCAACATAAAAATGAAGGTTAAAAAATAAATACATATTTACTTACAGAACTACCATAAAATTGCATGAATTTTGAAATAGAGTTGACTCTTAGTCTCAGGTATACATATGAATAATAGGCACTAAAATATTTATCTTTGATGTTACCCTTTGCAAAAACAAAGTAATAAATGACTATAGTTAGAGAAAAGTGCATTTTTTTTTTATCCAAAACACATACCTTTGGCAAATCTAGTACTTATTTCAGAACAATTTAAAATCTCTGGTAGTTTATAATCATTTGCTACACAGTTATCCACCTTAAACTCTTTATCTTTCAAAATGTTTAAGCTACTAATTTGTAAGACAAATCAATATATTTTCCCCTAATAAGTTATGAAATGAGACCTAGGGTTTAATATTTCTTCTCTGATTGTTCAATAGATTTGAGAAAGGATGAGAAAATATGCAAAATTTTTAACATCTCAACATATTTCTGTTGTACAAAATTATCTTCTTCATTATTTCTGAACTGCTTCAATTGTAATCAGCAACCATATTTACAGCAACAAAAATTAGTGCTTTATTTCTTAATGCAATAGAGTAGCTATGCTATTAAAGGTAATTGTAGTCTATTGAAACATTAAATATAACTTGCAGGTCACACAAAAATAAACAAAAACCTGTTTTCATCGTAATTATTGGTCATTAGAATATTTCTCTAAAATTTAAATTGAACTTCAAATTATAATTTAAAATAATTATTCTTAACAGTTTATTTTATTTTATTATTTAAGAGTAAAGCAATTATCCTCCAATTAAAAACAGAAAAACTATGGCTAACTGCATTAAAAATCTCTAAAAAAAATATAGTGCTGTGAAATGTAATCACTTTCAAACTTTAACTATTCTACACACACACACAGGAATAGTGCATGTAAAAACTGGTGAAATAGAAGTAAGGTCTATCCCCCTGTTAATTGCATTGTACCAGTATGAATTTTCTGGTTTTGCTTGTTTTTCGGTTGCCCAGTCGTGTCTGACTCTGAGCACGACAGGCCTCCTTGTCCCTTACCATTTCTTGGAGTTTGCCCAAGTTTAGATCCATTGCATCGGTGATGCCATCCAGGGATCTCATTCTCTGACACCCTCTTCTCCTTCTGCCCTCAATGTTTCCCAGCATCAAGGACTTATCCAGAGAGTCAGCTGTTTACATCATATGACCAAAATACTGGAGCTTCAGCATCAGTCCTTCCAATGAGTATTCAGGGTTGATTTCTCTAAAGATTGACTGGTTTGATCTCCTTGCTGTCCAAGGGACTTTCAGGAGTCTTCTCCAGCACCACAGTTCAAATTCATCAATTTTTTGGCATTCTCCCTTTTTTATGGTGCAGCTTTCACAACCATAGGTGACCATTGGGAAGACCACAGCCTTGACTATACAGAGCTTTATTGGCAGAGTAACACCCCTGCTTTTAAACACACTGTCTAGGTTTGTCATAGCTTTCCAACCATGAAGCAATCATCTTCTGATTTTATTGCTGCACTCGCCATCCACAGTGATTTTAGAGCCCAAGAAGAAGAAATGTGTCACTGTTTCCACATTGCCCCCTTCTATTTGCCATGAAGTAGTGGGAGCGGATGCCATAATCTTATTATTATTATTCTTTTTTTTTAGTATTTAGCTTTAAGCCTGCTTTTTTCACTGTCCTTCACCTTCATCAAGAGGCTCTTTAGTTCCTCTTTCCTTTTTGCCATTAGAGTGATATCATCCACATATTTGAGGTTGTTTATGTTTCTCCTGCTTAGCTTGTTACCACTTGTAACTCAACCAGCCTGGTTTTGGTACTATACAATAATTAGCTAAGATATTACCTTTAGTAGAAAGTAGGTAAAGGATGAAAGACACCTCTCTGCACCGTTTCCACAACTTCTTCTGCGTCTATAATTGTGCCAAAATTAAAAGTTAAAAAGTAAACTAAAATTACTATAATTATCATAGCTATCTAAGTTACAAGAAAAAAAAAATATTTGAAAAACTACAATGTTCCCTTAGGGCCATAGCAATTCATTCATTTTTTAACTGTCAATTTTTTCACAAAATCTTTTTGAACAAGAAAGAATAACTACATTCTTGGAGTGGGGCACTGTTTTCACTTTAGTGCAGTCATATTGAAATTTGACTCTTTGCAGGTAAAGTTGACTTAGCATCAGTGAACCCAGCAGTTTGAAGCTTGAAGCTTTTTTTGCAGCAGGAACACTTGAACCTGATGTAACAGTGTACTTTGACGCCAGAGGCTCCACAGATCAGAAAACAGTCCTTCGGTGACCTGCAGACTCGCCTCCATGAGCGATGACGCGGCTGGAAGATCAGCAGAGGAAAGGCATTTCCGGGAGGGCCCCGTCTCCTTCCTCTCCTGCCCCTTGCTCTTGTCTTTTAAGTGTCAAAATGAGAGGGCAGGTCGTCTGGTTTCACTTGAATGATCCTGACCCATCAGTTCAGGTCAAGGCGAAACGATTCTTCGGTGCGGTGATTGTTGTGATTGACTCCCAGGAAATGTCGTTGGGCAGAATGCCCTGTGTCCTATGCAAACGTGTGCTTCCGTAGGCAGAACATCTTCACAGGAAACCGTCACTCTCGTAGGTTGTTAAGATTAGGCAGGGAGAACAGTTCCTTTCACCTGGTTACTATTGGGGATGTATCCAGTTTTGGGGACTGCAGAGGAATCTTTAGCCAGCCACGCCCTGAAATAGGTGTCCACCTGCACCTGCCTAATGCCTGGGTTTCTGACCACCTGTCCATGTCCCAGCAGGTACTGAAGAGGGCTCTTCCTCTTTTTTTTTTTAAGATTAATACCACTTATGAAAATAAAAAGAAAAATTTATATCATATTCTAATATTTTACATAAAATAACATGATCACATAAAAAATAACTGAAAATGTAACAGACTGGTATGACAAAATCTTATAAGGAGCAATTTTTTAAAGACAACTTTTTTGCCCATCTAAATTTAGGGAAAGTTTACATACATATATACATATATATATATATATATATACACACACACACATATATATATAAAACAAATATAGTTCATAAGATCATATGAGCTAAATAATTAACTTTCTTAATCCATTGGGAAATTTAATATTATTTCATAATATATCACATTTCTTTATTGTTCTATGTGTTTTGTAGATTTAAGCTATTATTTTGATTTTATCTTCCAGTTTAACAAAGGAAAAACACCTTATTTGGCTTAACAAATTTATAAATAGAAGATATAAATCTGAAGTATTTAATATTTTTAATTTTCCTTGTGCTTAAAAAGTATTCACCATATTCTAAAAAATGATCTATCTATTGAGAGAGAAATCAGTCTTATCACTTTTTAACTTCTGATGATGGAAGTTTTTGTTTTTCTGAATACCAATATTCATTCACTCTTCCAATACATCAGTTCTTTAGAAAGTAGATTTGTAAATATGATTTGCAGGATGAACTTCATATTATATAAATAGAAAGTAAAATATTATTTTGATTATACTATTTGCAATGTCCCCTTCATTTCCTCAGTTGAGTTTTCATTATGAGATTTAATGAGGTGTTGCTATTGAATATAGTTCTTTACCTTACAAAACAATCAGTGTGTTTTGTTTCTAATTTCATTAACGATAAGCCTCTCAATTCAAATAGTCATTTAAGTATAATGTAAAAATAATATTCAATTTATCTTATAACATGATCCCTGTACTTAATTTTAATATTAATTGAGAGTGAATATTGGAATGCAAACCTTTGGGAATACTGGCACAAGTAACATATATTGGCTATTAGATATTAAAGGGAAAGGAAATAACTTCTAATTTCTTATGAGTGATATGAGTTAAGCACTCATATTGTGTTTCAATCACATAATCTCTATATATTTTCTCACCAAAACACAATTGAGCTGGTAACACTTGTCCTGTCTAGATCATAAAGGATTAAATGTGAATGTGATAACCTCAGAGACAAATTTAAAATTACTTTTATTTCAATTATATTCATGTGACAGAATCTATGTGAGAATTTATAAAAGAAGAAATCACAAGAGGACAAACAACTGAACATTCTAGATGTCAAGCACTGAGTAGGTATGATGTTTCTAAAAAGCTTGTACTTTAGAATAAGGACTAATGCACAAGTGAAAAAAAAAATAGAACCATTTCCTTAAATTCTTTAATTTAGAATGGTTCCTTTAATCATTCTTTCTCTAGTGACTTGATTGCTATTTTCATTGCTATTGATGAATGTATATTTTATATGCACATTGTGTATGCAAATATTGATAGGTTAGAACTCTGCTTGTATTTCCAATTCTCGGTCTCATTTCAAAGCTTTCAATTTTTAACAACTGAATTTACAACTTTCAATTTAACAACTGAATTTGGGAGATTTATAATCTCCCAATCTTTTACACTTCTTAAACCCATAAGCTCCATTTAAAACATAATTGTTGATTTTTCTTATTTTAATATATCAAACATTAAAAAGCAGAGACATTACTTTGCCAACAAAGGTCCATCTAGTCAAAGCTATGGTTTTTCTAGTAGTCATGTATGGATGTGAGAGTTGGACTTTAAAGAAAGCTGTCCACCAAAGAATTGATGCTTTTGAACTGCAGTGTTGGAGAAGACTCTTGAGAGTCCCTTGGACAGCAAGGCGATCCAACCAGTCCATCCTGAAGGAAATCCGTCCTGAAAATTCATTGGAAGGACTGATGCTGAAGCTGAAACTCCAATACTTTGGCCACCTCATGTGAAGAACTGACTCACTGGAAAAAATCCCTGATGCTGGGAAAGATTGAGGGCAGGAGGAGAAGGGGAGGACAGAGGATGAGATGGCTGGATGGCATCACTGACTCAATGGACATGAGTTTGAGCAAACTCTGGGAGTTGGCGATAGACAGGGAGGCCTGGCGTGCTGCAGTTCATGGGGTCGTAAAGAGTCGGACATGACTGAGTGACTGAACTGAACTGAAGCCTAAAACTGTTTTAAATAATTAGTTTTAATATTTAAAAAAAATCAAACATCATGCTGCCAGAAAAGTTCATACTAGATCATGAGAATGACCAAGAAACAAGGATAATTTATTGCAATGTTTCTATGCATTTTTGTTTCTGTATACATAATATGCCTACTGGAAATATGTATAATAAAAATCAAAATCCTATTTCTAACTTGTGTTTGTGATTATAAATAATTATGCAGAAATTATAAATGCAGATGCAAAATAAGACATGAAAATAATATTACCATCCTGATTAACATATTTTATAATGTTTAAAAATAGAGATACAATTTACAACAACATATTTACATTGGAAATGTTATTTCCTAGCCTACTTTTAATCCTAAAATTAGTTGCTAATGTTTTGTACAAGTATTATATATATGTACAATATATATATAACCTCACAAAAATTTTAGAATAACTACATACTAATCTGTAGTATAGATATATTGTGTTTATTCAACCAAACATCAAATTAACCAAGTAAAATACTAGTAAACATTTGGAAATCTTATTTAGCCCAATCATAATAGAAAGTACACTTAAAACTTGAATTACTGCTAATATACTTCTTCTGCCTTTGATAAATTTTTAAAGTGAATTAAGTGTCTCCCTTGTTAGATCTTCTATAATTTGGTTTGAATTTAGAAATATGTATTTTTAATTTGATTTTATCTACCTTCATAGAAATTTAGCCAGTAAGTATTGACATAATATAACAGATAATGATGTGTGCTAAAATGTATAGTGATGATAATTTCTGTCCTGCTTCTCCATCTATGAAATGTTTTATATACATTATGTGATTTCATCACTCATGTCATATTAAAAATAGTTATTCCACAAGTTGATATGTTTATAAAGATTATGATTTTTATTTGCTAAAATAGGGAATATTTTCTGACATTAAGATAAAAAGAAAGCAGCAACAACAGATTCACTTCCTTTTAAATCTGTTATTTGCCTCTGTACAACACGGGGTTTCTCAAAGAAGAAACTACAATACTTGTTAAAATAAAATGACCTTATCTAGAAAAGTTAAATTCAATATGTTATATAACATAAAAATCATATATTATTTACTTCACTATATGCTAAAGCCATAAAAATATAAGTTTCTATGCTTAAATTCACCTGAGAAGAAATAAAAAAAAAAGTTTTGATCTCATCTTAAGGAAATAAGAAAATTTAGAGAAAATCTCAGAGTTGGGGGTTTGAAGATGGGCATTGACAAAAACAAGTTTGTCAAAGCTGGGGGAGTCAACATGGCCCTGTAAACGAATGAACTAAGATTTGACAGGTAGGCGTGGCGGGTAGGCGACATGGAGCAATGAATGGGAGCCTGAAAGATTTATCACTTTCACTCAGTGAAACACGACTGAAGATAGTTTTTGTTCATTCATTTTTGTGTTATAATTGTTCTTATAACTCAGGGAAGCATCAATCCATTTGGAAAGCTTGAAACATTTTCAGTTGCCTATAAACAGACCACCTTGGTGAGCACTGAGCATTAGCACAAACAAGGTAATAGGATATTTTCACCTTCTTCTTACTTAGTTACATTTTTAAAGATGGAAAAAAAAATGACTGGAGATAATTATCTCTCACAATATAGCATTGTATAAGATGCTATATATTTACGTATATATATACAACACACACACACACATATATACATATATAGTATAGGATGCAGGAAAAGATTTGTGTGTACGCTCAGTCATGTCTGATTATTTGCAACCCCGTGGACTGTAGCCTTTCAGGCTCCTCTGTCAATGGGATATCCCAAGGAAGACTACTAGAGTGAGTTGCCATTACCTCCTCCAGGTCATCTCCCTGACTCAGGGATCAAACTCGTGTCTACTGTGTCTACTGTATTAGCAGGTAGATCCTCTGCTTCTGTGTCCCCTGGGAAGTCCAAGAGAAGATACAGATGAAGTATATTTACGTTTTCATGCTTTGACCCACATTCATACATATGTGATGGGCTTATTTGCTTTTTCTGTTACTTTAACAGAGTGATTGTGATGGGATTATTTTCCCCCCACATTGAGAAATTCTGGAGTGATTTCTATAGGAGCAGGAGCATCATCTAACCACCCCCCAACCCCCACCCCAGCACTGGAAACTATCGTTAATTTAACCAGTTTTAAAGGACTTTTTTTTTCCCCCTTCCTTTTATCATTTCTACAGATGTCAACAAAAAAAGATGTTTCAGCTTTTCACGCATCAACTGCGTGCTCAACACGTTGTCATTACAGCTGGTGACACTGTGAATACCTGAAGAGCAAAGCTGAATACAAATCACATCTAAGGATCCACGTTTATTAAAATGATTCCATCAGTATTTTCTTCTTTATTTTACCAGAGAACTCCTTCTATTGTTCAGAAGAAAAAAAAAAATCTGACAGGGTAGATAATAACAATCACAAGCCAGTGTTCCAGAAAGTCACTTCTTTAAGCTTCTAAGAGAAGACCTGCCTTTCTAGAAAACAAAGTTGCTGTTGGCTTGTGTACCTTGGAAGATAGGTATGCCCCTGTGGTTTAGACCTCAGGAGTTGAGAGTTTATCTCAAGAGAAACAGTTTACAAGTGCTTTGACCTGGTGTGATTGCATTTGCGCATGTTTGCATGCCTTTTTATCTCATTGATTTTTCACAATTAGCCTCAGGATTCGTTTGACTTGTAAAAGTCCTGAACTAAAAAGTTCCTCTTGAAATAACAATATCTTTGTGTTTTTCCTCTTGTCTTAAAGACTAGATTATCCCCCACTACCATTCATTAAAGATTAATGAGCAGTAATTAATTATTAATTACTGGGAAGAAAGATTACATGCATTTGCCTTGGGCTTGACAAGCTGTCAAGGACTTCTGCCAAGGCTGCCAGACTCAGCAAGTTCCAGAGAAGGTGTGACGCTGAAACTGAAAGTTAAGTGACATTTTTAAGAACTGGGGGAAAAGCATGCGAGCAACAACAACAGAAAATTTCCCTTTAAGTTTCTCTTTGTCTTTTGCACATGAAAAATAACAGAAGGATAATGTAGTTTTTTTCACTGCTTAAAAGTCCTATTAACTGCATATCATGTAATCATTTCTTGCAATAGTGCCCCCCAAAAAGAGATTCCTAAGAGTAATGATCAAAGAAAGGATAATTAATTATCCTTATTTTAATAAATAAAATATTTGTAGTAAATGTTTCTGCAAATAAAAATAATGCATTTAAAGCTATATTTAAAAATGAAAAATCTCAAGCACATTGATGAGAAGTGTGTCTGAGACTCAGAATCAAGGATCGAGTGCATTACTCACACTTTAAATTTTAATTTCTATATTCAAGATCTGCTCAGCTGAATAGAAAATGAGGTATTTTGCTATTCTGAGTATGCAGAGTTCAGCCTAACTGAAAGACATTTAATGACAATAAAATGTGTATCTTTGATTTGAAAAAGATTATTTTGAACTATATTTAATATCATTTAATATCATTGTGAGGAAATCTGTACAGATGACGGCTAAACATTGTAGTGCACTTTTGTTTATGTCACCTTAGCATAAGAGATGTTTTACTATTAATTGCAAATTTTTACCATTTAAAATATTTCACAAATCAATTTTTCTAAAATAAGTTAATTCCTGTATTTACTAAGTTCACCATATAGTTGATATACTGTCTATTTTCTTATTCTCAAATAAAGATAGGGACAGATTAACATTTAAGCTTCTGTCACACAGTAAAAGTCATAAAGAATATTTTAACATATTACAAGTGTTTTATGCTCATGGACCATTTGTATTATAAAAAATGGGAAATAATGTTAAAAGTCCCAGGAAGACCAATCATAAGTAACTATGAATTTTCTCTAATAAGGTGTATGTGTTATATTTAAATGTGTATATAGTGTATAGTTAAATGTGTATATAGCATATTATTTTTATCAATGTGGGCAAAATAAGCATATAGTCACAGTTTTTCAGGAGAAAAATTCAGTTAAACTTGCATAAAAATATTATGCCAATTTTTTGACATACCCAACAATTTCTAGAACAAAGTCATCAAAACTTCTGCTTATCAGTTTCTCCCATTAAACTTGCACATTTAAGTTATGCTTCTGCAACACCATAGCTTTTTCTACCCTTGGAATAGTATTTTCTACTATTCCATTGTTTTTATATTTTAAGTCTCCTTCTTCTCCTGCCCTTATATATAATAATATAATAATGAATATAATTAAACTTATAATGAGTTAGTATGAAAGATTTCATTTTCTGGGATCCTTACACATTGTGTCTTGTGTAGAAGTTAAAAGGCTGACTATTTTGAGCAAAACTGGCTTAACCAACTGCGACATGCTGAAACAAAGAACAAATTCTTGAGATCCTGGCTTGCCCTGACACTCCTGTTTCAGAACTGCTATAACCAAATGATGACATTTTTGTGGAGACACAGAAATATGAGATAATTTTCAGAAGCTCTTGTATCAAAAAGTGATCACAACGTGTCTCTCTGATCTGGTTAAGGTCTCTTTGTCTTTCAAAATTAAGAACTGAGAAATATATTTCTTATATTTATTCTAATTGGGTACTGATAAGATCTGGACACCATTGGTAAAACTGAGAGTCTTAGGTACTGACATTGGTCTTTCAATTACTTACTGCCTACCAGGCATTACATCTTTGTGTGTGAGAAAAAAAGTTTACCTTCCTGAATGTCTTTGAAGATTTTGAAAACTGACTTTACATAGAGGAGGATTTTCAAATTTCAGCACTATTGATATTTTGGGCTGGATAATCCTTTGTTAGGGAAGTTGTCTTGCACAATGGAAGATGTTTAAGGGCATCTCCGGCCCGTACCTTCTAGATGACAATAGTAACCTACCTGGCCACTCCTCAGTTCTGCTAATGTTTGCAGCTAATACTTCTTCAGCCAAATAGCCCTCGGAGGAGGATTTGGGGCAAAACAACCCCCAGTTGAAAAACATCGAAGTAGTATAATAGACTTGTAGCTTTACCACTGTGTTTACTGTAGCTTGTTTGAAGAATATTTCAAATTCTAGAGTCTGAGCACTGCAAAGTTCCAGAGTGAGTGAGAGATAAAATCTAAGAAATCTACAACTCCTTTATGACAAATGTGACAAATGGAGGAAATTCATGCAAAAACATTGGGAAACTATCCATATTTTCTGTTTACAATTGTTTATTATCTTTTTCTTACAGGTGTAGTACACATATACATTCTGTCTATGTTGAAATTGCTGCCAGATCTCTGCTTGTCTATAAGAAGAAAAAATTTTACTAGTTTCTCAAGAAAGCAGAGTAATTAGCCAATTACAATGGGATATTTATAATTGCAACCATATGTAACTGTGGACAGATTTGAGTGACATTTTTGGAAATTACTTATTCATTCAAATATGTCATTCCTGCATACCACAGAAACAAATTATCTTAAATTGAAAGACTATTCAATATAAAAAAGAAAAAAATACAAATGGGTACCAAGGTAGCAACTAGAAGTAATAAAATGGGCTATATTTCTGTAAAATAATTTTAATGATTAATAAATGAAGATTTATATACGGATATAAATGTAATGAGGGACAGAAATGTAATAATCTGGATACAATATATAGTATATTAAAACTGATGAATTTTGGATGAATAAAACTGAATTGAAAAGTTTGTTTTTCTTGAATATTATCAGAATTTAAAATAAAGTATTACTTTATTAAGTAAACTTAATTTTATATCAGATTTTGAGATTATTTCCTAATAAAACCCTAAATGTGTTGAATTTTCTATTGGTTTCCTCCATTGACTTCATGGGTCAGAGAAATTATCAGTGTTTCCACAAAATATTTAAAGTCATTGGAATGTAAATATATGTGTTCAGATAAACTGACTTATAAAAGGTCAATGTTTGTATCAAACTGATTATTTCTGGTTAACCACTTCAAGAGCTGTTTTTGGAAAAATTTGTCATAGTTATTTTTGTGACAAACATATAGTAGAATCATGTTGTACTAAAATGTAAACTTAAATACAATATCCTAGATTCTTTAATTGCTTTAAGATCTTGTAAGGATGTTTGAAATGAGTTAATTAATAAATCATCTTTTGTTTGATAAAAAACATTTAAACTAACTTAAAGTCATAAAAAGATAAGAATAAGAGATCAGGGAGAAGGATCTTCACTTGGTTTTTTAGATAGGACACATATAAAAATGAGTTTCTTTATACTACTAAAATAAGGTCAATTCTATTTTGAAATTAACTTTGGAAGCTTTAAATAATATTGCCTTCTAGCTATATATGTTTGCATGTATTTGTATATATAAATATACCTATAAATATGTACTTGTATTTGTATTTGTACTATACTAATAATGCTGAAGCTGAAACTCCAATACTTTGGCCACCTCATGCGAAGAGTTGACTCATTGGAAAAGACCCTGATGCTGGGAGGGATTGGGGGCAGGAGGAGAAGGGGACGACAGAGGATGAGATGGCTGGATAGCATCACCGACTCGATGGACATGAGTTTGAGTAAACTCCGGGAGTTGGTGATGGACAGGGAGGCCTGGCCTGCTGCAATTCATGGGATCGCAAAGAGTCAGATACAACTGAGCGACTGAACTGAACTGAACTGAATGAATGTATATTCTTACCATCTCCTACTTGACCACATCCAATTTTCCCTGATTCATGGACCTATTCATGGACCATTCTAGGTTCCTATACAACAGGAATCGGATTTTACTTTCATCACCAGACACATCCATAACTGAGCGTCCTATCCACTTTGGCCCAGCTACTTCATTCATTCTGGGGCTATTGGCAATTCTCTATCCTAGTAGCACACTGGGCACCTTCAGACCTGTGGGGTTCATCTCTTGGTGTCATATATTTTTTGCCTTTTATACTGTTCATGCTGCTGCTGCTGCTGCTGCTAAGTAAGTCGCTTCAGTCGTGTCCAACTCTGTGCTACCCCATAGATGGCAGCCCATCAGGCTCCACCATCCCTGGGATTCTCCAGGCAAGAACACGAGTGGGTTGCCATTTCCTTCTCCAGTGCATGAAAGTGAAAAGTGAAAGTGAAGTCGCTCAGTCGTGTCCGACTCTTAGTGACCCCATGGACTGTTCACGAGGTGAACTGCACACTGGGGGTGGTTTGTCATTCTCTCCTCCAGTGGGTCACATTTGGTCTGAACTCTCTGCTATGACCCATCCACCTCGGGTGGCCCTGCACAACATGACTCATAGCTTCATTGAATTACTCAAGCCCCCTCACCACCAGAAGGCAGTGATCCAAGAAGGGGTACCTGAGTCAGTTGCCATGCCCTCCTCCAGGGGGTCTTCCCAACCCAGGGATTGAACCCAGGTCTCCATCATTTTAGAGAGATTATTTATCATCTGAGTCACCAAGGGAGACCAAGAATACTGGAATACTATCCTTTCTCCAGGGAAACTTCCTGACCCAGGAATCGAACTGGGCTCTCCTGCATTGCAGGCAGATCCTTTACCAGCTGAGGAACCAGGGAAGCTCCCTGGTATGTCAGCAAATCTGGAAGACCCAGCAGTGGCCACAGGACTGGAAAAGGTCAATCCTCATCCCAATCCCGAAGAAGGGTAGTACCAAAGAATGTACTATCAGACAACTGCACTAAATTCCCATGCTAGTAAGGCCATGCTTAAAATGTAGCATGCTAGGCTTCAGCATTATGCAGACCAAGAACTTCCAGATGTCCAAGCAGGGTTTGGAAAAGAAAGAGGAACTAGAGATTTAAGTTGTCAACATTTGCTGCATTATAGAGAAAGCAAGGGAATTTCAGGAAAATATCTATCTCTGTTTCATTGACTACGCTAAAGCCTTTGACTGTGGATTATGACAAAGTGTGGAAAACTTGGAGAGATGAGAATACCAGACCATCTTACCTGTCTTTTAAGTAAGCTGTATGCAGGTCAAAAAGCAACAGTTAGAACCCTGTATGGAATCACTGATTAGTTCAAGATAAAGGAGTACAACAGATCTGTCTGCATTCATCCTGTTTATTTAACCTATACACCGAGCACATCATGAATTATAAGCTGGAATCGAGATAGGTGGGAGAAATATCAACAACCTCAGATATGAAGATGATACCACTCTAATGGCAGAAAGCAAAGAGAACTAAAGGGTCTCTTGAAGAGGGAGATGGAGGAGAGTGAAAAAATCAGCTTCAGACTAAATATTAAAAAAAAACAAAAACAAAAACCTAAGATCATGCCATCCAGCCCCATCACTGCATGCAAAGAGAAAGACAAAAGGTGGAAGAGGGACAGATTTCCTCTTCTTGGGCTCCAAAATCACTGCATGGTGACTGCAGCCATGAAATCAAGAAACTATTGCTTCTTGGTAGGAAAGTGATGACAAACTTAGACAGTGTTGAAAACCAGAGACATTACTCTGCCAATGGAGGTCTGTAGAGTCAAGACTATGGTCTTTCCAGTGGTCATGTTTGATTGTGACAGCTGGATCCTAAAAAAGGCAGAGCAATAAAGAATTGATGCCTTCAAAAAATTGGTACTGGAGAAGATTTCCGAAAGTTCCTTGGACAGTAAGGAGATTAAACCGGACAGTCTTAATGGAGATTAACCCTGGATTTTCACTGGAAGGACTGATGCTGAAGCTGAAGCTTTGGTATGTTGTTCATCTGACACAAACAAGCGACTCATTGGAAAAGTCCCTGATGCTGGGAAAGATTGAGGGCATCAGAGGATGAGATGCCTGGATGGCATCACAGAAGCAATGAACATGAACTTGGGCAAACTCCAGGAGACGGTGAGGGTCAGGGAGGGCTACCGTGCTGCAGTTCATGGGGTGACAAACAGTCAGACATCACTGGTCGACTGACCAACAACATTTGTGTATGTTTACAACACACATGTAAAAGCTTTTTGAAGCTAATAATTTAACAAATTGTATGTGTAATAGAAGATGTGTAGCTTGATTCTGGCTTTGAATATTTAATCTACTGCTAATAAGTGCTAGTGAAGCGTTATCATCGTTTCATTGAAATACCAGCTCACAACTTTTAGGATAGCCACTACCAAAAACATGACAGCAAGCGACAAATTTTGGCAAAGACATGAAGAAATTGGAATTGGAACCCATATGCACTGCTGTTGGGAATGGAAAATGGTGTAGCTGCTATGGAAAACAGCATGGTGGTTCCTCAAAAATTAAAAAGAAAATTATTAACATCATGTCATCCAGCAATCTCACTTATGAATGTACACCAAAAAAAATTGAAGCAAGGTTGTTAAGAAATATTTGTACACCCATGATGATAGCAGCATTATTCACAGTAGCTAAGTGTCCACAACAGATGAATGGATGAATACAAAATGATGTTTTAATACAATAGAACATTAAAAGAAATGAAATTATGACACACACTATCACATATATGAACTTGTAGAAAGTAGGCTAAGTGAATTAAGCCATTCACAAGGGTACAAACCCTTTATGAATCCACTTACATGAGGTATCTAGAGTGGTCAAATTCATAGAAGCAAAAGGTTGAATGGCGATTGCCAGGGGCTGGTAGTAGCTGAGAATGGGTGGTTCTTATTTAATGGGCATGAGTTTCCAATTTGCAAGATGAAACATGTCTAGCTATCTATTCCACAACTACATAAATTTATTCAACACTACTGAACAATGCTTACCTGGTAGCTCAGATGGTAAAGCGTCTGCCTACAATGTGGGAGACCCGGCTTCGATCCCTGGGTCGGGAAGATCCCCTGGGAATGAAATGGCAACTCACTGCAGTACTCTTGCCTGGAAAACCCCATGGACCAAGGAGCCTGGTAGGCTACAGTCCATGGGGTAGCAAAGAGTCAGACAGGACTGAGCGACCTCACTTTCACTTTCATTGAACAATGCACTTATAATCATTGTGGTGGTAAATTTTGTTATGTATATTTTATCACAATATTTTAAAAAGTAATTATTTACCGTCTGTATAATCTTCCCAGATAGGAGAATTTGCTTTTCTCATTATAATATCTTATTCCAAAAGCTTGATGACTTTAAGTTTATATTTATCATGTTTTCAAAGTACTTTTTGAAAAACATGAATAGAAGTTTCTCAAGTCTGCAGGAGCTGATGTTGTTTTAAAGAGGTTACCAAGCCAAACCACTCACCAGCACTCCACCCTTTCTGTTCTGAGATGGGGGTACTTTTAACAACAAAAGTAAAAGTAATTTTTTGTTCTCCCAAATGTGCAGAACATGAAGGGCTTGCTTTTTAATTTGTAAACCTTTGCTTGGTATGCAGAAGCAAGAGGAAAATTAGAAAGATACGGGTATAGTTTCAAATTCTTAATTATCCATACTGCTTATTTAAGCCATGATGGAATAAAAGTTATCAGAAAAAAATAAACTCATCCTATAAAGTACATCAATTTTATATCAAAAAAAGAAACAAAAAGCGACGTTAAAAAGAATATATTGCTTTAACTAACAGACCCAGGAGATTTTGTAAGGGCCTCACTGTATCCATTGATCAAATAATTTAAAAATTGTGATTTATTATACCACACAGAAGTCTACTTTCCTCTAAACTGATATTAATTAAGAGTTGGTCTGAAAAACGTAATAACAACCAGTCACTTTTTTTTTTTTTGTCTTATAAACAGGTTGTTTCTGTTTCCCTGTTATGTTGCGTCGCTTTACCTTCTGACTCAGGGTGTCCAGGGTGAGGGGATAGAAATAGAGAATTTCAGAAAAAAGTACTATAACAAGTGTCCTTTATTATTTATACTACAAAAAACAGATTCCTGGTATCTGCCATACCTAGGCTAGGCTGCTTGCCAGTAACTCAATAGGCAAGTGTCAATAGAAAGTTACGCTGTTTTAATCAGAAAAGTTGGCAACCTAGGGTGGTGGTGGACTCATGTCCATAGACCAACTACAAACAGCATGCTCAGTGAGGATAGTTTTTAAAGAAAAATTCGGTGGGTGGGGAGAATCTCAGTGAATCATCAAGGCGGGAGGTTGGGTTCTGCATCCTTCTCCGCAGTGTGCAGTTTCTTCAGATGTTATCTTGCCCAACTGTTCTGGCTACAGGATTGCTTAGGGGGCTGTGGGGATAGAAAGCTAGTCATTGTTTAACTGCTTAATTCTTCATCCTTCTTTTATCTAGGAAAAGTATCAACAATTTAGACAAGGCAGGGTGACATCCGGGAGAGCATTAAGTCGGGAATTAGTTTCAAGTTGCTTAGTGAGCTCATTCCTATAATTAGACTCTTCAAAGGTTAAAGGAAAACAGAAATGGACAAACTGGAAAGGAGCTAAAAAACAGTTTTTAGTATAAGCTGATTAATATTGCCACCAACTGTATTACTGAAGTAACTAACTAAGTCACGACCTCTAGGACTCTTCTCTGAAAACAGATGAGTTTAAGAAAGCAGAACCAAGATACAAGATCCATTGCATTTGGATTAATCATACATGAGTTAGTGAGATTTTTTAAGGAAATGGTCTATGATCATTTATTTAAAAATACACATTTTTTGCTACAAAGTATAATTTTCATTTTATATATATATATATATATTTTTTTTTTTTTTTTTTTTTCTTCCCCCCAGAAGCTAGTTTTTTCTTCTATCTTCAAGGCCTCAGCTCCTTACACAGGGCTTCAGGAGAGGTTGTGGGACAGCACCTTAAGATGAAAGTTGAGATGGGAGTTGGTTCTTGGTTACCTTGCTTTGAAAGACACAATTGATGCAGTAAGATAGCATTGCAGGCAGTTTGGGAGGCACACAGATTTTAGTGATACTCATTTTGGAATAGTCCTAATGCCTGTGGCCTCTAAAATGTTTCAATTGATGAATTTCTTAATGGCCTTTCTTTGGGCACATAGAAGCACTTTTTGGCATGACTGTTGTTATGTTTTTTTTTTCCTCATCTTGAAAGCAAAGACCCAAGGAAAGATGAGATAGGTTTGTAATACGCTAATCCCTAATGAACATTTGGGGGAAAATATTTAGTGTCTATCTTCTACCTCAATTTAACAGATAATAGAAACAGAAAACTTGAGTAAAATCTTCTTTGGATACCATCCAATTTTAACAAATATCTTAAGATTCATGGAAAATGTCTTTGGAAAATCTTAAGATTATAAAAGAAAAATGTCTAAGGACATAAAGAAATGAGTGTATAGAATTGATTTACTGGCCTTATTTGTATTCTTGGACTTGCCTGGTGGCTCAGATGGTAAAAAGTCTGCCTGCAAGCTAGAGACCTGGGGTCAATCCCTGGGATGGGAAGATCCCCTGGAGGAGGGTATGGCAACCCACTCCAGTATTCTTGCCTGGAGAATTCCATGGACAGAGGAGCCTGGCAAGCTACAGTCCATGGGGTCACAAAGAGTTGGACATGTCTGAGTGACTAAGCACAGCACTGAGTAGTGACCAGTAAAATACACAAAGCTTTTTCTCAGGCCCTTTATTTTCATATGCATAGAGTTATTTACATATGTTTAAAGGACAAATCCTCATTTCTACCACCATGCTCTATTGTTTACCAAGCCGCAGCCTTAGAGGTGGTAATAAAATTAATTCAGTTCAGTTCAGTCACTCAGTCCTGTCCGACTCTTTGCGACCCCATGAACCGCAGCACACCAGGCCTCCCTGTTCATCGTCAACTCCTGGAGTTACCCAAACCCATGTCCATTGAGTTGGTGATGCCATCCAACCATCTCATTCTCTGTCGTCCCCTTCTCCTCCTGCCCCAATCCCTCCCAGCATCAGGGTTTTTTCCAATGAGCCAGTTCTTCACATCAGGTGGCCAAAGTATTGGAGTTTCAGCTTCAACATCAGTCCTTCCAATGAACACCCAGGACTGATCTCCTTTAGGATGGACTGGTTGGATCTCCTTGCAGTCCAAGGGACTCTCAAGAGTCTTCTCCAACACCACAGTTCAAAAGCATCAATTCTTCGGTGCTCAGCTTTCTTTATAGTCCAACACTCACATCCATACATGACCACTGGAGAAACCATAGCCTTGACTAGACAGACCTTTGTTGACAAAGTAATGTTTCTGCTTTTTAATATGCTGTCTAAGTTGGTCATAACTTTCCTTCCAAGAAGTAAAGCGTCTTTTAATTTCATGGCTGCAATCACCATCTGCAGTGATTTTGGAGCCCAGAAAAAAAGTCAGCCACTGTTTCCCCATCTATTTGCCATGAAGTTATGGGACCAGATGCCATGATCTTAGTTTTCTGAATGTTGAGCTTTAAGCCAACTTTTTCACTCTCTTCTTTCAGTTTCATCAAGAGGCTCTTTAGTTCTTCTTCACTTTCTGCTATAAGGGTAGTGTCATCTGCATATGTGAGGTTATTGATATTTCTCCTGGCAATCTTGATTCCAGCTTGTGCTTCCTCCAGCCCAGCGTTTCTCATGATGTACTCTGCATATAAGTTAAATAAGCAGGGTGACAATATACAGCCTTGACACACTCCTTTTCCTATTTGGAACCAGTCTGTTGTTCAATGTCCAGTTCTAACTGTTGCTTCCTGACCTGCATAAATTTTTATTTTAAAAATAGAAAATTAATTATGGCTTTTTAAATCCACAAGATAGGTGTTAACCTTGTATCTTTCTTATCCCATGACTTTATACTTACTGACAATATAACGCATATTAACACAACTTTTTCATCTGTGGAAATGAGTTGATCTGATACAATAGAAGAAGCAGAATATACTGCTTAAATTCACAAACTGCCTTAAGTAACCACTGCTGAGTTAGTGTAATATCAGTTTTTATGCAAATATTTTTTAAATGAATCTATATCTAATTTTCATTACCTATGAAATTCGGGTGAAGGAATGGTAAACAAGTCAAAAAATGTTTAAATGATCTTAGCACAAGAGCACAACAAACTGGAAAATGTTTAAGAGTGTTTAAGATAACAGTGTGTTTAAGATAACAGGTTTCACTGTTGAGGATAAATGAAATTTAATGCAAAAAAAGACAAATATGTAAATGTGACTTTTTATCATTATGTAGCATTTTCTATTAAGCCCGGTAAGGGCCACCTGATTCTCAGGAAATGTAACTTTGGGTATTATAGGGTATGTGTTTTAAACTATATAGAGAGATTAATTTAAGAGAGCTTGTAAGTACATTTACTCTTTTTGTTTTTTTACTGTCTAATACAAAAGATATTATATGAGCCCATCAGGCTTCCCTGTCCGCGGAATTCTCCAGGCAGGAATACTGGAGTGATTAGCCGTTCTCTTCTCCAGAGTATCTTCCTGACCCAGGGACTGAACCCTGTTCTTCCACACTGCAGGCAGATTCTTTACTGTCTGAGCCACCAGAGAAGCCTAATATAGAAGATACCAAGACATTAGGTTTTTGTCGTCCATTGCAAATTTTCCAGCTTTGTGTCTAAATCAGCTTTGGAAGATTGTTATACATCTAGTCTTTCCCATTTCTACACACTTTGAAAGGAAGTCACTCTTTGTGACGTACTCTCTTCCAGGGAGTTCTATTAGCACACAGACTGGAAGACAGAGATAGTGTTTTTTCCTGGAGTAAAATGAAAGAGATTGTTTTGAAAAGTAGTGATGTGTCCCTCTGCAGCAAAGGAGGATGATTACAGACCACTATCAAAAGATGGGCAATCTTTATATTCAAAATTCTCTGTCATGCAACCCACTGTATGGATCTAAGACTGGCCATAATGTGCCCCTCAGCTTGGCTAAACTTTAGACAGTCTTATTCCAGACTCTAGGCCTCTGATTTTCCATTTTACGAGAGTTTGTTTTAGAACACTTACTGTAAATTCTTTCTTTGCCCCATTGAGATATAAATCTTCTAGTCTTTTGCCAGGCTTACTACCGTCTTTCTCAAGGACCTAGGAATGGTCCTTTGACATGGAATCATCAGAAAGTTGAAAGCCCTAGCTCCCCAGTCTCTGTGGAGGGGTAGAAAGCTGACTTATAAATGTGCCAGTTAACAAGCACAGTTGACCTCATCATATTGCCACCTCCGGGGTAATGTATTGTAGTACTTTTCCACTAACCTACTACAACACTTAAAAACTCTAGTTCCTTTTCTTTCAATGCAGTTGAGTTCAATCTTTCTCCCTTATTGCAATAGACTTGCTCTTTTCTCTAACACCCCTTCTTGGGATTGGGTACAGAGGTTATTCTGGCTCCTCAAGAAGGATGACAAAGAAGAAATCCTCTGGCTCACTTATGGAGATTGTGCCTAGAACACACTTTATACCCCTTTTGCAATCATCTTGAATAAAGCCTGCACTGCCTGCTCAACCTACGGAGTACTATTTTTCTTTGACACATCCAAATCCCATCATATTGCCCATCATCTGTGTCCCCTGTCTTTTCCCGGGAGTCTCATGTGTTCTACAAGCATCCATAATACTGTAGCAAAACTAAGTTGTTAGCTTGCAAGTAAGACACAATTATTACACTCTTTACAGTTCTTGAAACTAGAAATCCTATTTCAGCATTTCTCTCCACACTGACTATGTAAGTCCGAGTTCCTTATATCCAGTTTTAATGAGCTCTGCCATCCTGCTAGTTCCCTCGTTAATGAGTTAAATGTGACATTGACACATGCCTATTATCTATTTGCATGACAGTGAGAATTTTAACAATTTGAGAACTGTGCTCTTCTTGTAGTGTTAATATGCCAATGTGCACCTATCATTTTCAATGACCTGGTTTGCATAAGGAGATATCTTAAAACGGTATAGTTTAGATGCCATAGGATGAGGTATGGGAGAAACTCAGTTTCATAACTTCCTCAGTCTGTTCACTTGCAGGAGTCAAATTCACATAAGATATTTCACCATGCCTCATCTGTCTGCAAGTAGTAATCTCCTACTGCTGTTATTAAATATTAAAAAGTCATAAAATTATTCCTCTTATACTAAGTGATGTACTTGATTTTTAGTTCTTAAAACATTTTACTAAATGCCTTTTTGTGTGTATGTTCCATGATTAGGCAACAACTAGTCTCTGACTATCTACTATGCACTGAGCTCTTCACTGAGATACAGTAATAAATAAGAAAAGTGTAAGTTAAAGGATTTTTAAAATATATTGATGTTTCCATTAGGTAAGGAGTCCAGAGATGTGTTTTAAAATGTAAATAATGAAGGACAAAAATAAATTTTCTTTAATATAACTTAGCATGTCTGGCAGGGATTCCAAGTGGCAAACACTGGCATAAAAAAGAGCATAGTCAGGATGGAAACTTTGTTTTGTTAAAAAAAAAAACATAGAAAAAAGTTAATACCAATACTGCACAATCTCTTCCAAAAAATAGAAATAGAGGAAACAATTCCTAAATCATTCTAAGAGGCCAGTATTACCCTAATATTAAAATCAAATAGAGATATTACAGGAAAGAAAAACTACAAATCAATACCTCTCATGACCATAGACAAAAAAGAAATAAAATACAACTAACAGAAAAATAAATGCAAGAAGAAATAAACAAAAACTCAAAAACAAACAACAAAGAAACCTACTTCAACAAAATATTAGGAAAATTAATTTAACAATTTATAAACTGTTATTCATGCCGTGACAACTTGGGATTTGTTCTAGGTATGCAAGTCTGGCCACACCAATAAGCTATCACTGTAATCAACCTTATCAGTGGGATAAAGAAGAGAAAGCATATGAACACATTGATTCAGAAGAATCATTTGATAAAATGCAGCATCCAGTTATAATAAAAATGCTCAGCAAAGGATAAATATGGAAGAGCATCATCAACTTGGTAAAGAATGTTAAAGAAATCCAAGAACTAAAAGAATTAATGATGAGAAACTGAGAGAAGCGTTCCCATCAGATCCTAATGTGAGATGAAAAACAAGCATATGACATGTTGCTCATTGAGAAATTGCAAACTAAAACAGCAATAAAACACCACTACACACACATAACAATGCTACATTAAAAAAAAAAAAAAACAACTGACAATACTAATTGTGAGAGTGTGGATTGATAACTCACATTCAATATTGGTGGAAATATAATTGCAATTTGGAAGGCAGTTTGGGAAATTTTTACAAAGTTGAACTTGTCTTACCTTACAATAGAGTTTTCATACTCCTAAATATTTATACATCTGACTTGAAAACCTATACAGGAATATTTATAGCAACTTTATTCATAATTTTCAAAGATGAAATTAAATAAAATATCCACAATAGCTGGAATAATACACTGGTATGTACAAATTATATAATGTTCAATGATAAAATGAGTGAATTATCAATGCACAAAAAATATGGAGGAATCTTAGAAATATATTGCTAAGTGAAAGAAGCTATTAATAGTATGAAAAGTCCACATATTGTATGATTCCAATTATATAGTATTTTGAAAACAGCAAATCTATAGAAACAATAAAAGACTGGAAACTTCCAAGGGAGTGAGAGGGAAGAGGAATGCATAAGTGAAGCTCAGGAGGTTTAGGTTAGTGGAAATACTTTATGATAGTGTGATGGTGGATACATGATATTCCATATTTTTCAAAATTAATAGGATTTTTATATATACATATATATATACAGATATATATATATATAATTTATGAGTGAGGGGGTCTCAGGAACTCATGCAAGCTATGTTGAGGGAATTTAACTGTGTTGCAAATGCATGAAACAGAACAATAAGGGCAGTGTGGGGGAAAAGGTGGTCATCTAAGCAATTCTAAGAATGAGTGGAGCCTATAAACTGAAAGTAAAAGGAGACACACTTATGCATCGTAAAGGTTGCTTCCTTCAGGGATGTGGGTTAACAGTTCTGACAGTGCTATACTAGTGTCAACTTTAATAACATAATACCAGCTACTTTACCAGCAAGAGGATTTATTCCAAAATTTCAGAAAAATTGCAATTCAGGAAGTGCAAGATAAGATAAACCACAGGCAGATAGTGAAAACAAAGAGGGACTTGCTTTCATAGGGAAAAGGGTGGGAGTTAGGCAGAGCTGGGACAACCAAAGAGTTTATTGGAAGGACTGGGAGTCCATGGTATGGAGGCCTCTGGTCAGTTGGGGTGTTACAGTCTCTGACCAGGTAGGTTCTTCTGCTGCTGAGAAGAGTATTTTTCTTCTGGCTGGATAATAAAGTAGAATCATCCTCCTGTTGGAGATAAAGATGTATATTTCTTCATATTCAAATAGGAATTAATGATGCATGGCAGTTTACGACAGCTTCCCTTAACAGGATGTCCTAACTCTAATTTTAGCTTTGTTTTGCTGTGTGTTAGTTGCTAAGTCATGTCCAGCTCTTTGAAAACCCATGGACTGTAGCCCTCCAGGCTTCTCTGTCCATGGGATTCTCCAAGCAAGAATGCTAGCCTGGATAGCCATTCGCTTCTGCAGGGGAACTTCCCAACACAGGGATTGAACTCAGGTCTCCTGCATTGCAGGTGGATTCTTTATTATCTGAGCCACCACGGAAGCAGGTTTCTTTAAACAATCCCACACATGTATACTAGAAATAAACAATTAAATGGATACCACATAATGGGAATAACCTTTCTTACTTTTGGAGTGGGAACTTACAGATCCTTAAGGGAAGGGATAAAATGATCCATTTTTAAGTAGATTAGCAGTGAAAACACCAGTGAAATAAAGTTTATCCTTTATTTAGTTACAGATGGTTATATACAGAAAGGATATACATATTTGTTTATACATAGCTTAGAATATATACATATGTGTTTCTACTTTAGATGGGATAACCTAAAATGAGCCATCAATAATAATGAACACATCCAGAATCCAGATGTTGGTTTCTAACACCATTCTCCAATAAAAGGGACCAGAGTCCCTAAGAGAAAGCGCTTATCTATAACCGAGGCATGAAGTATACAATATGAGTCCAGAGCATCTTGCAGTGCTAGGAAGTTTTAGTTTTTTTTGTTTGTTTGTTTGTTTGTTTTAAGCACAAAAATGTAAAACAAGCCAACAAACAAAAACTATATTGATGGGACAATGTCAAAAATATACATCAGTCAAATGAAAGATTTTCAGTAACCACATAAAGAACCATTTGAGAAATAAAATAAAGAGCATTGCATTATATCCCAAAGTATAAATTAAATATGACTCCCCCGGTGGCTTAGTGGTAAAGAATTAGTCTGCAGTGCAGGACACCACCTGCAATACTGGAGACGCAGCTTTGATCCTTGAGTCAGGAAGATTACCTGGAGAAAGAAATGGCAATTCATTCCAGTATTCTTGCCTAGAAAATACTATGGACAGAGGAACCTGGTGGGCTATGTTCCACGGGATTGTAGAGTCAGACAAGACTTAGGGACTAAGCCACCAGCACCAACTAGATGATTGATAAATGTGGAAGGGAAAAGTCTCACACAAAATTATTTCAAAAACTTTGCATGGTCTGCCCTTAATAGGAGGTAGCAAACACCCCATTCCTTAAAAGTAGACTATACTCAGGGACTTTCAAAATGTTACAGTATGAAAAGAGGGAATGGGAGATAAAATTCCACTGAAAATATTACCTCAACCAAATAATCAAGGTTTACATCAACAGTAATAAGTCATATTGATAGTATGGAGCCTACGCATGTCATGATAAGAGTGTCTATTCCACCGGGGTGTTCCTCCCAAAAATATACTAACCTAGACCAATGACAAGAAAGACGCCAGACAAATTTTAATGGAGGCAGTTTCTACAAAATATCTGACAAACACTCCTCGGAAGTGGCAAAGTCATCAAAAACAGGGCAAGTCTGAAAAACTCTCACGTCCATGAGGAGCCTAAGAATATGAAAACCAAATGGAATTTGGTATCCTATTTGGAAATTTTAAGAAAAATAGCATGGAAAAACAGGATATATGACTATAGCAGATTATGGACTTTAATTAATGCAATGTATAAATACCAGATTATTAATAATAAAACTGTATTAATATAAGATGTTAAAAATTTGGAAATAATTGATTATAGGGTATATGAAATTTTTCTTACTATTTTTTTTAATTTTTTCTCCTGTAAATATAAAACTTTTATAAAAAATAAAGTTTATCAATTTTTAAAACACACGCATCAGAAAGTAGCTTGGTTCAAAGGAGGATAAGAAAAAGTTAATGAATAAATATGGATATGAAAATTTTCTTTTAAGACTAGAAAATGTTCCTTCCTTGCCTAGTGTGGGGGCTAGAAGATTAGAATTATACACACGACCTTTACTGGTGTGGGTGGGTGTGTGTGTGCCTGTGAAAAAGAGAGAAAGAAACAGAGAGAGAAAGAGAAAGGACTCAAAGGAAAAGTGGACTATAGATCAGTCTTCCCAGCAACACTTGCAATACAAAAGAATATTTTTTTCCAAAAACATATTACTTTGTACTAGTATAATTCCAGTTAACATAATAGTTCACAAATCAAGGGAGGGAGTTATAAGTGACCAGTAAGGTATTTAACCAGGTAATTATCTGCAATGTAAACAATGTAAGTTGTAAATAGAATTGTATTTCTGAAACCTCTGAGTTTTGTAACTGAAATTATGTTATGACAAAAGGGGCTAGCTAAATCTGACTATAAAAGAGCATTCGACTTTTTCCTTTAAATTACCTTCATGTTTATGAATAAAACATTAATATTTTGTTGAATTTCCAAGTTTCTCCAGACAATTTTTCCAGCAGCATTAAAGTTAGATATTTCACACTTTGCATCTACTCATTTTAGATTTTTAAATCTCAGTTGCTTTTCTGTATTACATGTCCACATATTTTATTCCAATATCTCATTATATTTTAAAATTGCAATTATTTTACGTTTTTAATTTTTTTCAATTTTTAGCTATATTCAAATGTTCAAAAGTATTTGTTACATGGCAATATAAATTATAAACATTCTATTCTTTAATTGCAACTACCATAAAAAACAGTAGAAAGGGATTACCATAGGTCGAAAATGAAAATATAATGTTAGAAAGTGAACTCAGCATTGGGCTTTCCAGGTGGCTGTTAGTGGTAAAGAACCCACCTGCCAATGCAGAAGAAATAAGAGGTGCAGATTCCATCCTTGGATTGGGAACATTCCCTGGAGAAGGGAATGGCAACCCACTCCAGTATTCTTGCCTGGAGAATCGGATGGACAAAGGAGCCAGGTGGGCTACAGTTGAAAGGTTTGCAAAGAATCAGACACGACTAAAGCGAGTTAGCATGCAAGATGGTAAAATAGGATCAACTTAAAACGTATGCAGAGGAAACTTGGAAGCAATAGTGATGTAAAGGAAAAGAGAAATTCTGATAGTCTCAGGTATTCTGAAATACAAATTGCCAAAAAATACTCTCAAAATTAGAGAGAATCATTCTAAGTGGAATCCTGTAAAGAAAGATCGTTGATAAATAGTGGGATCTGGTTTTTGGCAGAGTGTAGAACATACACTCGGAGAAGGCAATGGCACCCCACTCCAGTACTCTCGCCTGGAAAATCCCATGGACGGAGGAGCCTGGTGGGCTGTAGTCCTGGGGTCACTAAGAGTCGGACAGGACTGACCGACTTCACTTTCACTTTTCACTTTCATGCATTGGAGAAGGAAATGGCAACCCACTCCAGGGTTCTTGCCTGGAGAATCCCAGGGACGGGGGAGCCTGGTGGGCTGCCGTCTTTAGGGTCACACAGTCAGACACGACTGAAGCGACTTAGCAGCAGCAGCAGAACATACACTCAGGGGCTCACGAAAATAACGTTGGAAGATCAGAGTACACTATGATGACAGACTTCACGGCTATAGATAGCTCACAAACGTTCCTTCTAGAAGACAGAAACAAATCCAGAAGGAAAAAAAAAAAAAAAGAAAGAGCATCATAATCTTTGCTTGTTTACCAGATTACAAAAATAAAATGATGAAATAAAAAACAAAAAAGGAAAGTAAAATTTATTATCGGCCTCACTGGGGAAATTTAAATGTGGATCGTATAATAGATTACAATAGTATGTAAATGCTAAACTGTCTGACTGTATAAATATGCAACAGCTGTCATTATGCAATAGAATGCCATTCTCCATAGGGTGTAAGTGTCAGATAGCAAGTATTGTATCAATGTACTAGGAACTCTAAAAATTATGTGGGTGCAGAGGATTTGAGGCACAATTCTAACTATTGTTAAATATACAAAATGTATTTGTTATTATTCATAATGCTTGTAACACTTTTATAGGCTTTTAAAAAAATGGGAAAAGGAAAAATCAAAACTACTAGTATAAATACACTTTCACATCATTCCAAATTTCAGTTTTTATTAATTTGAGAGGATTTTTTTATTTAAAGAAAAAATGTTAGAAATCTTTTTTTTTTTTTTCTGGTAAGAAAATTCCTAGATGATATTCAAATCTTCAGCTTTAGTGTAGTAAAATTAGATTATATATTTAATTAAACAGAGCATAGGTATATATACACATTCATGAAAAACTTTCTGGCAGTTAAATTCTTATACATTTGGAGAAGAGTATTAATGGATAATGGTGAAGGACTATTGTGAAATAAATTGTTCAATATTTTAAAATTATCTTTTACACAGGAATAAGGATACAATGTGTTGTTATAAATACTTATAAACAACAAAATGTAAAGGTTAAAGTTCAATATCATTATCATACAAAACAAGAAAGCTGACTTATTATGATAAATGACTTTTAACTATAAAAACATGAAACCAAGTTTCCCTTATTCAGATTAATATGATAACTAAAGACTGTGTCCTATTTTGTGGTTTACATAGCTTATTCACAAATAATATCAGAATGGATTTTCATAAGATTTTTATTAAGATTTGTAAGATTAAGATTTTTATTAAGATTTGTAAAGCATACACAATTTTCTTCACTTTAAATGTGAAGAAAATAGGTTTCAAAATCGCAGGCCTAATGCCATAGAACTAATACAACACAGGATTGTAGACACATCTTTCCAAACCCTATGTTACAAACACAAATTTAATAGTCCACATTTTCCAGTTAGCAGGTAGTCCAACAGGAAAAATTTCTCCAGTGAGCTCACATTTCTGTGAGACAGAGACATTGATAGGTTTTGCTCTAGACCATCTTTTTTAATACTTATATAGCAAATAGCCCTGAAAGAGAAAGATAATCTCTTCATCTAAAGCAGGGTACAGATTTCTTTGATGCAAAATATAAAAAAGATGATGTCTTCCTATGGGACAAAGGTTAAGAAGGTTTTTTGTTTGCTCGTTTTGTTTTGCTTTGTTTTGTGGTTTTCTCTTTTTGGCTGCACTGGGTCTTCATTGAGATGTGAGGTTTTCTCTAAATATAATTAATGCTGGGGGCTTCTCTAGTTACTGTGCGCAGGCTCTCTAGTTGCCCTACAGCATGTGAGATCCTAGTTCCTTCGAGCAAGGATCAAACCCACGTCCCTTGCATTGGAAGGCAGATTCTCCACCACTGGATCACTAGGGAAATCTCAGGCATTTTTTAAAGTACTTTATGATTGGGGTCTATGAAGCACAGGGTTTTATGCTGTGAAGCCAAAGTACTACGTGCATAGCATCCACCTTGGCCTGAATCTCCCTGAATCCCACAGGACTACAAAAACATGAGTAACCGCTGGGAATAGAAAGTGGTGGCCAGCTATGCTGTGGGTAACAGTTTTTGTCTCTGATCCAGGAGTTCTGTGCCTCCTGCATGAAACTATGGCAGGTAGACTCTTTCTGTCCTTCAGACATAACACTGTCATCATGACATTGTGTTTATTCACTGCCTTATAAATCTAATGCAAAGGATTGGTAATATTGATAATTTTAATGATTTTTAACCTAGCTTTCCTTCTTTCCTTCCTTTCTCTCCTCTTCTTGTCTCTCCTTTCTTTCATTCCTTTATTGTTTCCTATTTGCAGAAGGAAATCTAAGTATTATCAGTAGTAGTTTACGATCTTAGCTCCTGGAACAAAAGGAAAGCAAGCCTTTTTATCAAATAATAGTGTTAACACAGAAGAATAAAATTCAATTCCGAGGGCTTGTGTGGGAGAGACGAACATGTGCACCTTTGATACATCTTTATTTGTAATTTCTCATTGGCAGAATCACCAGTAGTAAAGTAGGGAAAATTATCTTTAGCATTTCAACATTATTTCTCAATCTGGAATTATCAAACATAGTTACTGAAAAACTTTCCATCAAACTTTTTGAACTTTTGCTTGTTAAGTTTGTGTTCAACTTCCCGACACTGTGATGGTTTCAATGTAGTCATTTAAAATTATTTTACATAATTGGAGCTACCATTTTAACTACACTTTTACCTTTAGTTTCATTTTTCCCACATAAAATGGGTCAGAGCATTAATGTGAATTAGAAACTTATAAGAATAGCCTATATTAATATATTTCAATTCATAAATTATTGCTTCTTTTAATTTTATGGGCACTTATGGTGATAGAATATTTTTTCTTTAAAAATATGGAAAACTGACAAAAATCTACCATCTTAGTGATGAAAAAAACAATATACATTTTAATAATTTGGTGACAAAGTTTTTGTGATATAAAAATCCTAAAGACAAAAGTCATAGAAATATGACAGATATGCTATATCTAAAACTTTTTGATAATATATCAGCACAGTTTCATATGTACTATTTAAATTTTATAAAAAATTTTGTTTACATGGAACATTTTTGAATTTTTAGCTTTTGCCTTTTTAAATAATCCATTGATTAGTTTTAATTCTAACAGGAAAACTTAAGACTCCTCCGGAAAATAGCAATTTTGTTATTAAATCTAGTTATAAAGCTTTCATATATATTATGTATTACATACCTCTCATATGGTAAAAGATTTGACTTTACAATCAAAGTAAGTCTTCAAATGATTCACAAAATCATTAAGCAAAGATGAATGGTTCAACAAGACAGGGACCAAGTCTTGTATTTATCTTTATGTCTTCTGGAGAGTTGTAGTCAATCAATATTTGTTTATTAAAAACTTTTTAGAAATGAACCAATGGAAAGAGCAAAACACATGAAAAAGTTCTGGTTAAAATACAGCAAATGCAAACAAGTTAAATTAAAACAATAAAAAGCAAATACAAAAGTAAAAGTCTTCTTTTTAATTTAAGGTGAAAAACATAACAATAAACCAAAATGCTTGACTTATATTTTTATTAAAGAAGGAACAGCACAGGATTGTCAGCAAAGACAGATTATTCCTGGTCCATTCCCTAAGTCCCACAGCTAATCCATCAGCAAAGCTTGTCAAATTTTTCACATGTGCACAGATTTCATTTTCATCATTGCCATAGTCCTAAATCAACCACCATCTTCTTTTAATTAGAGTGCTGCAAGAGACTCCTAAATTCCATCCATGGTTCACCTCACTTCATACACAGCAGGGCACATATCAGGTACCATGATTTATAGAACATAAATCAGACTATCTCTCTTCTTCCTGCTTAAAACTCTCCAGTGACTTCCCAGCAGATTTCAAATACACTCAAATACCTTACTGTGGAGAAGGAAATGGCAACCTACTCCAGTGTTCTTGCCTGGAGAATCCTGTGGACAGAGGAGCCTGGTGGGCTGCTGTCCGTGGGGTCACACAGAGTCGGACACGACTGAAGTGACTTAGCAGCAGCAGCTGCAAATACCTTAATATAGTCTTCAAGGCCCATATCTAGCCCTGACTAATGTGTCCATGTTTATATTGGTCATGCTTTGCTTTTCACTTTATTCCCTATGAATACTGAATTTCTTTCATTCTTTTTAGCTTAAGAAAAATTTTCCCACTCTTTCTTCCATTTAACTGTCATTCTTCAGAGAGGTATTTTTGACACTGACAACCATACATAAATTCTTTTCTCTATTCTCTATAAGAAGTCTTCCATTTTCCTCATAATAGAAATTATTTGATACATAATTGCACACTTTACTGTAAAATATTCCATGAAAATAATAAAGAACCGTGTAATAAACTATACTTGCTACAACAAAGCTTTGGTGACATTGCAAATTTTGCCATAATTGCTTTAGTCATTTTCCTTTTTAAATGTTTAATTGTAGTGTACTATACACAGAAAATAAATTTTAACAGGATGACATCATTATTACTATCACTGTTATTGTTAGACTATGGAAATATTAAAATATGTGAACTTTCTCTATAAGTTTCTGGCTGCTGCTCTGCACAATACCATACAACAACAAAGAATTATTCTCTTAGAGTTCTGGAAGTCAGACATCTAAAATCAAGACAGTATCAAAATTGTATCTTTTCTTTTTAACTAAAAAACTAACTAAATATATACATATGTATATATAATTAACTAAATATAATTTTATTTGATAAAATTAAATGTTTAAATTTAATATAAATAATAAAATACCATCATAACCAGACTTTTTAAAATGTCAAAAATGGATATAAATTTAATATTTTACTTTATATATTTTGTAAAGTAAGTCCTTGTTGGGAATCTATTTTAAATATAGCAGTGTGCACATGTCCCAAACTCCCAACCTAACCCTCATTCCCACACTTTCCCCTTGGTAACCATAAATTCATACTCTAATTCTATAAGTCTGTTTCTGTTTTGTAAATAAGTTAATTTGCATAATTTGTATGAGTCTAAATATAATTGATATATGATGTTTGTCTTCTGTGTCTGACTTCATTTAGTATGATAATCTCTAGGTCCACTCATGTTATTTCAAATGTCATTATTTCATTTTTTTAAATGTCTGCATAATATTTCATTATATATGTTTACTATGTCTTCTTTATTCATTCATATGTGGATATACATTTAGGTCACTTTCATATCTTGACTATGTAAACAAAGATTTCAATGAACCCTGGGGTATATGTACCCTTTTGAAATATTTTTGTTCTGAATATGTATGCTGAATCATATAGCAGCTCTAGCTTTAAATTTTTAAGGAATCTCCACACCATTTTCTGTAGTGGCTGTGCCAATTTGCATTTCCATCAGTGTGTAGGAGAGTTTTATTTTCTCTATACCCTCTCCAGCATTTATTGTTTCTAGATGATGACCATTCTGACTGGTGTGAAGTGATATATCATTATAGTTTTGATTTGCATTTCTCCAAAATTAGAGATGTTGATCATATTTTCATGTCCTTTTAAACCATATGTATGTCTTCTTATGATGCATCTGTATGAAATGCAGAGTACATCATGTGAAATGCTGAGCTGGATGAAGCACAAGCTGGATCAAGATTGCTGGGATAAATACCAATAACCTTAGGTATGCAACTGGCACCACCCTAATGGCAGAATGCAAAGAGAAACTAAAGAGCCATTTGATGAAAATGAAAGAAGAAAGTGAAAAAGATGGCTGAAAATTCAACATTCAGAAAAGCAGGATCATGGTTTCTATTTCCATCACTTTATGGCAAATCGATGGGGAAAAATGGAAACGGTGACAGACTTTCTTTTCTTGGGCTCTGAAATAACTGTGAATGGTGACTACAACCATGAAATTGAAAGATGCTTGCTTCTTGGAAGAAAAACTATGGCAAGCATAGACAGCATATTAAAAAGAAGAGGCATCACTTTGCCAACAAAGGTCTGTATAGTCAAAGCTATGGTTTTTCCAGTAGTCATGAAAGCTGGACCATAAAGAAGGCTGAGCACTGAAGAACTGATGCTTTCAAACTGTGGTGTTGGAGAAGACTTTGGGAGTTCCTTGGACTGCAAGGAGATCAAACCAGTCAATTAAAGGAAATCAACCTTGACTATTCATTGGAAGGAGTGGAGCTGAGGCTGAGGGTCCAATACTTTGGCCACTTTACACGAAGAGCTCACTCATTGGAAAAGACCCTGATGTCGGGAAAGATTGAAGACAGGAAGAGAAGAGGACAATAGAGGATGAGATGCTTGGATGACATCATTGACTCAATGGACACGAGCTTGTTCAGACTCGGGAGACAGTGAAGGGCAGGAAAGCTGGCATGCTGCACTCCATGGGATTTCACAAGTGTGGACATGACTGAGAGACTGAACAACAGCCACAACGGTGTCTTTATCATGAGATTTCTTTGTGATGCTCATGATCTCCTTCTCCCAAATTACGTGATCTTCTCTGGGTAAAAAAGATTTCCCATTTCCATTAAATTCCTGCCATTTTTCAGACCTCGTTGCCTCCTGAAATCTGGATTACTCCACTGCTTCAGTGTCATTCTGAATATAGTTTCTGAGTATTGGAGAATGCTGTTTCCAGTTGTCTCCCACTGAGAAATCAGTATAAATCTTCTCATTCTATAATTTATCAATACCAGCTAGAAGCTAGGGATAATGCACTTGGACTGCAAAATGCAAATGCTCAGGATGTAATTTCATGTATGATCACAGTTTGTTTAAATTGTTAATTTTATTAAAGTTATTTTCTCCTATTGCATTCTTGCTACTTGAAAACTTACCTCTGCAACAACGAATACTGAGCTAAATCAAGGAAAGGGACAGTTAGGAAAATGGTAGCAATAGCTTGATTATTATTACAACTATTCATTATATATCTTTAGTTCCTTCTTAGTACTCTCAGAGATGGGTAACATTATAATTACTTTACACTTTGAAGGTTAGAAAATTGATAATCTGGTGACTTGCCCCCTAGAAGTTAGTAAATTGCATATTAGCGTGTGTGAATCTTAGATTTCTCTCTTAGAATCCTTTTTAGAATTTTTTTTTTCTTTTTTGGACAATGATATTCTTCTGGTAAGAAACCAGAGAGAAAATGTTATTGATTTCAGCATCAGTTGATTGAAATTTATATTATCACCTAAATTAAAAAAAAAAGTATTATTAATTTCTGTTTCATAGAAACAGAAATAATTTCTACTAATCTGTATTGATGATATTGTGGGTATTTCATGAATATGGCAGGGAAAGAGCAAATCCCTTTTTAATTCCTTACAAGGACACCGATTCAATTATGAGGGCCCCACTCTCATGACCTAATCTAACTCTGATTATTTCCCCATCTTAAAATTCTATCATGTTAAGGGTTAAGGTTTCAACATATGAATTTTTGAAATAATGTGAGAAGACAAACATTCAGTCCATAACGGAAAATCTTTTTTTTTTTTTTTTTGACTTGGCATTTATAGAACACTACAAGAAACAAGAATAGAATATATACATTCTTTTCAAAAGCACATGGTTAATTCACCATGTTAGACCAACTGTTGGGAATTTTAAGAAGTCTCAATAAATTTAGGAAGATTTAAATAATTCAAACCTTCTTATATGAGCAAAACAGAGATACATGAGTTAAAACACATGGCAATTATTTTCAGAATCCAGATGTTTTAATTTTTTTCAAAGCAAGTCACAGAAAAATTGAACATTCCTAGATTTTCAAGATTCTAACTTATGATTTAAAAATGTCAGTTAACATCAGAATGCCCTTCATTTCTCTGCCTTTATTGTAATTTATATTTTAGCAGCATGCTTCAAATATGTATATTATTAGATCAGAGGTAAGGTACAAAATTTATTTGTCATACTTTCAAATGATCAGAACCAGTCTCAGAGGGTACATTTGTTTTGGGACATATGTTCCATTTCACTGACTTTCAAATATGTTTGGGTGTATTTCCTGACATTTTTTATATGAGCCACTTCCATTTCATGCATTCTAGTCTGTTGGATCATAGAAAAAGCAAGAGAATTTCAGAGAGAAACATCTACTTCTTCATTGACGATGCTAAAGCCTTTTACTGTGTGGATCACAACAAAATGTAGAAAATTCTTAAAGATGGGAATACCAGACCACCTTACCTGCCTGCTGAGAAATCTGTTTGCAGGTCAAGAAGCAACAGTTAGAACCAGACATGAAACAATGGACTGGTTCAAAATTGGGAAAGGAGCATGTCAAGGCTGTGTATTGTCACCCTGCTTATTTAAGATATATGCAGAGCACATCACAGGAAATGTCTGGCTGGATGAAGCACAGTCTGGAATCATGTTTGCCAGGAGAAATACCAGTAACCTCAGATATGCAGATGACACCACCCTTATGGCAGAAAGCAAAGAGGAACTAAAGAGTGCCTTAATGAAAGTGAAAGAGGAAAGTGAAAAAGCTGGCTTAAAATTCAGCATTCAAAACACTAAGATCATGGCCTCTGGTCCCACCACTTCATGGCAAATAGATGGGAAAAAAGTGGAAGCAGTGACAGACTATTTGCCTGGGCTCTAGAATCACTATGGATGGTGACTGCAGCCATGAAATTAAAAGACATTTGCTCCTTGGAAGAAAAGTTAGGGCAAATCTGAACAACACATTAAAAAGCAGAGACACCACTTTGCCAACAAAAGTCCGTCTAGTCAAAGCTATGTTTTTTCCAGTAGTCACGTATGGATGTGAGAGCTGGACTATAAAGCAAGCGAAGAATTGATGCTTTTGGACTGTGGCTTTGGGGAATCTCTTGAGAGTCCCTTGGACTGCAAGGAGATCAAACCAGTCAACCCTAAATGAAATCAGTCCTGAATATTCATTGAAAGGACTGATGCTGAAGCTGAAACTCCAATGCTTTGGCCACTTGGTGTGAAGAAATGACTCATTGGAAAAGACCCTAATGCTGGAAAAGATTGAAGGCAAGAGGAGAAGTGGAGAATAGAGAATGAGATGGTTGGATGGCATCACCGACTCTATGGACATGAGTCTGATTAAGCTCTGGGAGTTGGTGATGGACAGGGAACTGAATTGAAGTTTGTACCACGAGAAGATTGTTTGTTTATTCCAGTAGGAAAGAGTCTGAACACTAACAGATCACATGTCCTAAATTCTTCACCATCTAGCATGCTGCTCTAGACATAAATAATTTTCTAGATCAGAACATGCCCAAGGGATTGATTCAGAGACATTTAATAAAAGATCTTCATGAGTTTAAACAAAATTGAAGGGTAATAATCACAGAGTTGATAAATTAGTGACATAAGGAATATTACCTAGATCTATGTCATTCTATCTACACATTAGTGAGGAAATAATTGATGACCTTTATATGGAATGTTTTATATACATATTAGCTTAGGAATGAAGGCAGACAGAAACAGAGGTCATGGATAATTAAGGTGCATTTAAGAAATGTTTGTTTTCCTGAGGTTTTTAAATAAGAAAACTGTCACAGTTTGTATCAGCATCTGTTTTAATTGATAAAATTTACTTGTGCTCTGTATTGTAGCAGTTATAGGTAAAAATTCTGGTGCAATCTACATATTTTAAAATTTGAGTTTCACCAAATACTATCTGAGGGACCCTCCACAAATTATACACTTCAGCTTCATCTGTAAAATGTAGATGAGAGTAACTGCTTCACAGAGATTTATAAAGATTTAATGAGTTTATATATATACATATATGTGTATATATATATATATATAAATAGTTTAGAATAGCATTTGGAACATACAGTAAATATTAAATATGTGTTGTTATTATTGCTGAAACATAACTGATCAAGCAGAAGTGAGGAAATGAATAGTTTATCATGGTTGGTTAAGAACTAAAGCAGTTTACATTAATAAAAACACAAATAAGAACCATGAGTGGCTGGTTAAAAGAGTGTGGATAAGATTTAGTTATAAAGTAGGACACTTTTGTCTATTAGAGAAATGGGTTTTGCTAGTTGAGAGGAAGAGAGAGAGACATAGGGGAAAAGAGAGAAAGGGGGAGGAAAAAACATTTAAAAAAAACTTGATTTCTCATCTGTCTGAAGAAGTTGACTCATGGGATTACATGGATGACGACGACATCATTGACATTCACCTGTGTGACATTTTTATTAAAATAAATTATTATATATGTGGATAAGTTTGTACCTTGAAAACTAGACTAAGATTTCATCTATATGTGAATAGACACACAACCTGTTCTCAGAATTTTCTAATCCACAAATGTTTTAGATTATGTTCTACAAGAGGTCAACACAGAATTTAGTGCAAAACCTGTGGAGACTGAATGGCTGAAGGATTTTTTAACAAGTCACCCAGTATCTAAGGCAATAGCTTTTCATTAACTGATGAATTAAATATATGGCACTACAGTGCATTATCTTCCCAGGTAGCTCAGACGATAAAGAATCTGCCTCCAAGGCCAGGGTTTGATGCCTAGGTCAGGAAAATCCCCTGGAGAAGGGAATGGCAACCCACTGCAGTATTCTTGCCTGGAGAATTCCATGGACAAAGGAGCCTGGCAGGCTACAGTCCATGGGGTTGCAAAAAGTCAGACACAACTGAGTGACTAACACTTTCACTTTTCATAGTATATTGAATAGAGTTCCTTGTGTTATACCATATGTTATCATTAGTTATCTATTTTATACATGGTGTCAATAGGGTTTATATGTCAATCCTAATCTTCCAATTCCATGGCTGATTCATTTTGCTCTAGAAACCAACACAACATTGTAAAGCAACTGTCCTCCATAAAAATTAATTAAAAAATAAAATAAAAAGCTTAGTAACTCAAAAAACATGAATGTATGACAAGAACCACTAGTCTTAGGTTCTTTAAATATGCAAGGATGATCCCCACCCCTATCTCAAGGAAGAGATACCGTTCTTGCTTTTTACCACCTTGGCTTTCATGACAGTGAGGGTTTCAGAGGGTTTTCTTTGGTTTTTCTTGGTATGAAAGCCCTTACTAGATAGACCAAGGATGTTGTGGAAGTGTGACATAAACTACCCGTTCTGATATCCTAATTATGCATTCAGGGATCAAAAAGTGCTTAACCACTGGTCAAGCATCCTCAGCCTAGTCTTACATGAATATCTAACTCAGTAGACGTGAGTCACCCCTTGAAGGATGTACCTTGGGTCAGATAACACTTTCAATCAAGACAAACTCTGAAAGGGTGGTTAGCTGCTGAAGTTTGTCTGCTGAGAGCACCCCAGAAGTTGGGGAAATATATCTGCATCAAAGCATTCAGTCCATAAGAAAATGTGCACTAGTTACTTTATTAAACTAAAATGACATTTTAGAAACTTTACTTCATTCACAATATACTAAGATATAAAAAAATTTATTACAGCAAATGTTATCTTCTGTTGTTCCTATTTATTCTTTACGTAGTATCTGAATTCTTAGTGCCTGACATTCTAATTTATTTTCACTTTAAATTATATGGAATTTCAGTTCAGTTCAGTCTTGCAGTCGTGTCTGACTCTTTATGACCCAATAGATTGCAGCATGCCAGGCTTCCCTGTCCATAAGCAACTGCTGGAGTTTACTCAAACTCAAGTCCGTTGAGTCGGTGATGTCGTCCAATCATCTCATCCTCTGTCGTCCCCTTCTCCTCCCAGCTTCATATAATTTGGAGTTTATTACTTTATAATTATTTTGTTTAATTTGAAAAACTGCTTAATTTAGAAACTTGAGGATCAATAATACCACTAATATTGAATTACAATTGTTTTAGACATTTATTTCAGAAAACAATATTAATACAATGTGGCTGTTGAAGCTGTGAGAACTGTGAGAATGTTTAAATATATAGAAAATCTCATAAGCCAAAACCCCCAAACTGTCACCATTTTTTAAAGACTTTCAATCCAGGTCTTTAAAACAGTTTTATTTTTACTAGTACATTTAAGAACATCACTGAGGATTTGTTTGTTTGATTTACATCAGTTGACTAAAGGAATTTCCTTTGCATGGTTTGTTTAAGTTAAATTAAAAGGATGAACCAGAGTAGTTTAACAGACCCCTCACCAAAGAAGATGCACAGTTGGCAAATAAGCATATGAAAAATTGTTCCACATTATATGTCATCAGGGAAATGACAAAACAATAAAATACCACTACACAAACTAAATTCTGGAACACTGACAATACCAATTTCTGACAAGGATGTAGAACAACAGAAACCCTCATTCACTGTTTGTGGAAATACGAAATGGCACAGACACTTTGGAAAATAGTTGGCAATTTCTTACAAAACAAAATGTATTCCTATCATATGATCCAGGCATTGGAGTTCTTGGCATTTACCCAAAGGAACTGAAAACTTATGAACTTAGATTCACACAAAAACCTACATGTAGATGTCTATAGGATCTTTATTCATATTTACCAAAACTTGGAAGCAACCAAGATAGACTTCAGTAGGTGGATGGATAAATAAACTCTGATATATGTAGACATTGGAATATTATTCAGTGCTAAAAAGAAATAAGCTCTTAAGCCTTGAAAACACATGAGAAAACTTCAATGCATTCTACTAAGAGAAAGTAGCTAATCTGAAAAGGCTACATACTGTGTGCTTCCAACAATATGACATTCTAGAAAAGGCAAAACTATGATCAGTGATTGCCAAGGGTTGTAGGGAAGAGAGAGGAATAAATAAGCAGAGCACAGAGAACTCTTGGGACAGAAAAGCACTCTATGTGATACTAAAATGATGGATACATGTCCTTATACATTTATCCAAACCCATAGAGTGTACAGTACCAAGAGGGATGCCTGGTGTAAGCTATGGATTGCAGGTGATTATAATGTGCAAAAGTAGGCTCATCAATTTTGAAAACTGTACCAGTCTAGTGGGGGACGTTAATAGTGAGGGAAGCCATGCATATGTGGTAAATATCTGTATTTTTTTGTCAATTTTTCTGTGAACTTAAAACTGCTGCAAACAGTTATTTTTTTTAAAGAAAGAATATTCCTCTACAAAATATATTACAAATTATGCTTTTAGTTCATTTCTTGTGAAAATGACTGTTATTCAGAATCATTTTACAAATCAGATTAATACACAATGAGATGAGATATCTCTTCTCTATCATTTACTATAGATCTATTAGAAATGTTTCATTATTTTTTTATTTAGTACTATCAAAAACTGTTTAGAATATAACTATCATAAATTATGTCTAGACCATAGCTACCATAACTAAGGGATTATAAAATAATATGCTACTTTAAAATATAATCTTAATGCTATTCAACTTTATAAAGGAACAAACTTTCAGGATGTTTGTAATGTATAAACGTGTATAATTTAGGAAGCAAGTTTATAGCCATAGAAATTCATTCACATCACAATACAAAATTGCAAAGTTAAAATAAGATAAACTTAAATGATATAAAAATTTAACCATACAAAGAAGGAAATACACACAAAAGTAAATACATGTACACACATATGCATGTGCATGTTGTTTTATGGATGTTTATTACTGGTCCTGATTTCTCATTACAAATATGAACTAGACCTTGAAATACCCTCATGTTATAGAAACTTGAGAATGAATTTAATATGCATATTTATGAGTTTTTTAAAATGTGCTTGATTTTTAGAAATTTGAAATATGTGTCTGTACAGAGGCAACGATTTTATGCTTTCATGGTTTAGATAACATCACCAGTACTTAGGAAAGGGTTTGGCATATAATTCACTCAGTAAAATTATATTTGGAATAAACTCCAGTATTCTGGCCTGGAGAATTCCATGGACTGTATAGTCCATGGGGTGGCAAAGAGTTGGACATGACTGAGCAATTTCACTTTCAACTTTCATCTTGATAATAAATAAACAAATAAATAAGTATGCATCATATGCATAATATCTAAAATGAATGTACTGATGAAAATTAAACTTTCAATTCTCAATATCTACCTCTAATAACTGAATGTTGTCCTAAACAATGATTTATATTTTAGGCTATACTGAACTATCACTTCCATAAACATTTTTTACCACAGATTTGGGGTTCTCACCTACACTCTGAAGGAGAAAATTACTTATCATTATCCTACCAGGTGCAAATTAATGCTTTATAATTTGAGCTTTATTATACATGCACTAGATTGTAATTAATGGCTTTCTCTCAAAATAAAATAGCATATTAAAATTGCTACATTCCTTAGCAGCATGAGAACAATTCAAGAAACATTAAAAAGAAAAAAAAAATCAATGAAATAATTTGTTGACTGCTTAAAGGAGAAATTAAAAGCAGTGGAGGATTTACCTCTATAAGGCTTCAAGATCCAACAATACTCTTATGGAGATTTTGCCCTACATTAAAAGAATATTAAAAAGAGAAGAAATTTGGTTTTGGGATGAAAATTGTAAGTTAGATTTCAGATGATTTGACTTGAGAGCAAAATATTCAAACAGAAGTGTCCTGCAAGAGATAGGAAGCTTTAGCTCATGGTAATAGCCATGTGGAAGGTATAAAAGAGGGTTTCAATTTTATAGATATAGTAATTAAAACTCTAGAAATGTGTGACATCTTCCAGAAAGATTACATACAAAATGAAACAACTCTGCATGAGAAATGGAAAATGTTTTGAAGTGTTTAGAACTCCTGTCACGAGTAACAAATGAACAAGAGAAGTCTCGTAAAGTTACAAACGCCAAAGAGAAAGACACTTTCAAATATGACATAATTAACTTATGGAAACAATGGCATCCTTACTAGCCCCTCCTTAATGTTCCTTTGAGACATATAAAAGCATTATAGGACTGATAGTTTTCTGTTAAATCAATTGAATATGTTTTGTCAATATTTCAAAGTTTTATATTTATATAAATATAAATCATGGCTTAAAGACTGTGTCAAACTAACATATCTTAATAGTGTCAATTTAAAAATGTATGATTATAAATATGCAACACAGAATCTATAATTCAAAAGACTTTCCAAGTTTCAAAATTTCATAGGAACCTTAAATATGGAATATTAAAATATTTATACTCTAATGCACTCATGTGAAAAAAATTCAATTTCGAATATTATCTCCTATATCTCCATTAGGATGCTTGCTTTGTGTTACTGATTGAGCTTCCTTCCTGGCTCCGCAATAAAGAATCCACTTGCAATGCAGAAGACTATCTGAAATGCACAGACAGGGTTTCACTTTCTTGGTCATGAAAATCCCCTGGAGAAGGAAATGGCAACCCACTCCAGTCTCCTGCCTGAAAAATTCCATGGACAGAGGAGCCTGGTTGGATACAGTCCATGGCGTCACAAAGAGTTGGATACAACTGAGCACACACATACCTTAGTGAGAATTAAGAGTTCCTGATTTCCCTCAAGTCCTCACCTATGCTTATTAGTTCTTATTCATACTCAAAATAATATACATTTTGTAACAAAAGATTTAAAAATGCTAGAAGAATTCCTGTGATCAGATATAAGCCAATCTTTCTTAATTAATCATATTAGGCTCACTGTTAGTATTTATACCTGGTAACTGTTCTGAAGTTGATCAACATTTTATTTCTTATTGCCGTGAGCATAAGTAACCTTAAGTCCTTGTTTAGAGACTTCCATAATTAACCACACAAAACTTAATGGAATGTTTTAGAGAACATAAAGAATCTGTCATATTTTCCAAAACTGGTGCATTGTGAGAAAGAGTTGAACAAATGTTTTGAAATTTCAGTAGTTTTCTGGTACTTAAATATATTGTTCTACATTTGCATTTGGTGACAAGTAGGAGTTAAATAACAATGAAAAAGCCCTATTTAGCATTCCTCTAGAGTTCAACAAAAATCATTTTGTTATTTTCTTTTAAGGACAATGGAGAAAGTAAAATGAGTGTCTTTAGAAATCTGGGAGAAAATCCATCTGAAAATGAAGCATTCATTTAAGAAAAGGCAGCAGCCGAAATCCTCAAGGCTGATTGTCCTGAGTAGCACTTGAGTCACTTAAGCCACCCGGAAATTCAATGGCTGAATGCTTCACTGGTTCTGCCACCGAGTGGGCAGGGCTGAGCCCGTAACTCAGACTCTCGCCTAAGGACCGAGAGTGCTACACCTCTGCTCGTATCTTATCCTTTCCCACTGGTAAGTGACTAACCCCATGTAGTAGGTTTATATAGCAGGACTCAAGTGGCTAAACAACTTAAATTGGTGGTGGCCAACATTAACTGCTATTAATACATGAATTCCAGCGCATTTCTCCTTAAAGGGAAGAGACTTCAGAGCCAAAAAGATGCCTGTTGAACTTCAAAAGGAAAGAATAAATGTTGCCTCTATTTCAAAGCTCCCCCTAAAGTAACTTATAGCAGTCATTTCAGAATATTGTTTATTAAAAAGATGGCAAACAGGTAGAATTAAGTCATATTGATTCAAATTCTTATTAGAAAAACACATATAGAGCTTATCTACTCAAGGAGTTAACTGAATTCGTTGAGTCACTAATTTGTATTCCATTTCTTCACCAGTTTACCTCATTACATTACCTACAGGTATCATTCACATTTAAAAAACAGGTAAGTGGAATATAAACAATTGGATCAAATGGAAAAATACCACAGCATTAAAGAAAATTCAGAGTGGACAATAGTAAAGTTTTAAAAGAAGAAAACATGCTAGAATAAAATGAAGAAAAACCTTGATACATTACAAAATATTAATAAGTACATATTTTAAAAAGTGAAAGAAAATCCCAAGAATTACTCAGTGATTTGATGCAGCACATAGCAATGGGATAACCAAATATCATATATCAAAATATCTTAGAGATATAGGTACTTTCCTCCCAGTAACGTATTTTTTTCTAAATGTGAGCAAGCAATTGTGTCTAGGGCAGCAATGTGTCCAGTTAAAGTAAAAACAACAACAACAAAACAGGAGCAATTTGACCAATTCAAATAAGCATACACATTTAAATACATAGCCTTTGCTCTCAAGAATGTATATCAGTGAGCTTAGTCACTGACTGTGGAGAGGACTGGACTATATTTCAAAATGAGCATTCAAATTCATAGCACCTATCAAAAGATTCAGCAACCTATCAACAAGAATAATGCACCTACCATCCCAACACTGTATGAAGCGAGAGGACAGGAGACAAGGGCATTCTTAAGCAACAAATTCTGAAGACAGACCAAAACATTATGCATATCAAGCAGGTTGTGAGGTCAACGTGCAGAAAATATCACAACATAAGTTAATGTCAGCGAATGACACCCTGAAAACACCTTTTGAAACTAGCCCTGACAACTAGAGCAGCTACAGACATTACTCCACGTGGAAAGTCACTTGATGCAGCAGAAGGGCCTTATGGTTACAAGAAAACATTTGACAGGTATGCAAAATAAATGTGAATTATAAATACATATTTATTTATAATATATATACATAGCATGTGTTACATCCGTCTGTGCTAATAGATGACTGAATTTCTAGAAGTTTTTTTTTTTTAATTTTTAGATAATATGGCAATGGTTTTTAAACTTCTGCACTTTTCCATTAATTATAAAAATATTTTGTTGAGAAACTTAGAGGCCTGTTCATTTCAGTTCACTCAGTCATGTCTGACTCTTTGTGACCCCATGGACTGCAGCATGCCAGGCCTCCCTATCCATCACCAACTCCCGGAGTTTACTGAAACTCATGTCCATCGAGTCGGGGATGTCATCCAACCATCTCATCCTCTGCTGTCCCCTTCTCCTCCCGCCTTCAATCTTTCCCAGCATCAGGGTCTTTTCCAAGGAGTCAGTTCTTTGCATCAGGTGGCCAAAGTATTGGAGTTTCAGTTTCAGCATCAGTCCTTCCAATGAATATTCAGGACTGATTTCATTTAGTATGGACTCGTTGGATCTCCTTGCTCTGCAAGGACTCTCAAGAGTCTCCAACACCACAGTTCAAAAGAGACCTGAATACTAAGAAAAAACTGTGCCTTAATTTATTTAGAACTTTAGTAAGAGTTAAATGTTTAAAAGTTGTGTACTTCCTTCCATTTTCTCTGACTTTCCCCCAGTTTTATACTACCTTCCACTTTTCTAATGATTACATGAACCTCACGTGTTTCCTCATCTTCTAACACACTTTTACTTAGTCATTTAATTAGATCTTTCCTCAATTCTCAATGCCTTTTTGTATTCTGAATGTTTTTACCTCTCTAACTTTCAACATTTTGGCGTTTTATAACTTATTCACTGGGGTTGCTCAGCTATCATTACATAAAAGGAATAAACACTAAAATATATCCCACCCCCCTTATGAATAGAGTGACAAATGTATTATCTACTAAATCATATATTTTATAGCCACGTTTTATAGCAATAACCTAGATATTAGTGTTCTCATTTACACATGAGTTAACCTGAGACCGGAGATACAGCTCACTTTTTAAAATGTCAGTAACACTATAACTGGGCTTCCCTTGTAGCTCAGCTGGTAAAGAATCTGCCTGCAATGCGGGAGACCTGGGTTTGATCCCTTGGTTGTGAAGATCCCCTGGAGAGTTCCATGCCTAGAGAGTTCCATGGGCTGTAGAGTCCATGGGGTCGCAAAGAGTCGGATACGACTGAGTGACTTTCACTTTAACCCTACAACTTGGGAGTTTTAACTGATAAAAGGTGGAATCTGGGTTGATTCTATGAGGTCTTTGTCCAGATCTGTGAGTGGAACTGGTATTTTTCCCCACAGCACTTTCCAGTTAAGTCTAGCTATTTTTTTCCTAGCCTCAGGAAAGTCTTCTCTAGCATTTCTGAGTATCACAGCACTATTTCCACATGCAGAAAATTTAGAGATGTAAAGGGAACCTTCAATCATGATTTTGAGCTATTAAATAAGTTCTAATTCTTATTAATGAAAATGTATCCCAAGCAAAAGCAATGGTAACAATACTCGAAGTATTACCTATATTGGCATTTTCAATTATATATCATCTCAGAAAAGTGAGTAGGTGAGAATTTTTTTTTTTTTTTTTTAAATGGAAAAGCCTTTCTGCTTGCAATTTTGTGATAAAGTCAGGATCCATGGACTTAAAACTTACCTGGAAAGGAATTTCCATCAGAAAGCTTATTGTCATAATATCATTCCCATAACCTGAGGGAAACAATATTGTCTCTATCTGCCGCTGCTAGTAATAAGTATTTAAGTAACAAATGATTAATTGTTGTCCAAAAAGACAGGGCAAACTCTGGGCACAGAGCAAGGATCTGCATCTGGAGTAAACAAACAGAAGGCAAAACTTTAGCAATTATGTTGATCCAAAGGGCTTGAGATAAACAGGAAATCCACTTTGTGTATATCAGCTCGGGGACAGAGAACAGCCTCGAGTGAGTGGAATTAAAGCAGAGGGAGTGTGGGAGGCCGAGGCCAGAGAAAGAGTGACTGGAACACAGAACAGGACCCCTTTTTATGAGCTTGCAACCTCAGCTGTAAGCAGGGATAAAACTCTCATGTACAACAAGCCAGTGTGGACAGATGTTCAGAAACATCACTGATTAAAGGGTATTTGTTTAGCTGAAAAGTTAATTTACTGTGATAGATGAGTATTTCACTGCTAATGAAAATTTCATTTTGCTTTATATTGACACCTTCCATAGATAATTTGAAACTAAATTTAATGTTATTTTTCTGGAATATTTTCATCATTTCAGAAAGAAATTTTAATTTTAAATGCTATTTTCCTTGAAAAGAAAAAAGAAAATTAATTGGCATACTTTCTGTGTTTTAGAAGAATTAAACAGTTGTGATTCATTTCTCTGAAATTTATGCTCCAGTTTCTCAGGAAACACATATGATAAAAACTCAATTCTATGTAAACACATAGAAGTCTAATGTCTTTTGCTATCTGCGAATGATCCCATGCTCACAGTATCCAGCATTTTCTCTTCCTTTCGTTAAATATGTGAATTCTGATGCACAGATATAAAATAAAAATCGGACCATAAATTCACCATAAAATACTATCTGGTAGTCATTAACATAGTTACCAACCTTAAAGATATTTTGAATTGCATTTTTAGCATTAAAAAAAAATAGTCATTGGTACCAATAATTAAATGAAAAGTTTTCTATGAGTCAGAAAAAAGTGAAATAAAAAAGTAATAAAGCAAAAGCTTATAAAGGTTTAATTGGGGACAGAGTTGTGTTAATGCTAAAATACAAGTCTATACATAATTCTTTCTAATTTTGGTGAAAACATAAATATACAGCTGTAGTTTTAGATGAACTGTACTTTTTAATTGCTATCTAATATTTTCCACAATAATATGATAACAGGTAGCTCAACAGCACACTTATCAGTGAAGATACTTTTTTCTCATGCAAACATTAAAATCAGCAAGGATTGAAGCTGAAGCTATTTTTGCCATTTACTTACCTGATATCACAAATTGAAAGTATTTGGTTTCCCATTTTCCTTTCTTTTTTTCTAAGTACACCCAGAAAAGCTGGTGGGGAATTACCCAGTGAGATCAATTCAGCCATACGCTGTACAGTTCCAACCAGCTCTCTCTTCTGGAGAAAGAATTGATTCCCTCAGCTGCTGCACATTCTGCCAGCCCATGGCCCTCAGCTGTCAGCCTTCTCCACTGACTGCTTATCCTTGCTAAATTCACATCCCCTTTCTATAGCAGCCTTATGCCCGAAGACTGACCAAGAAGGGGCAGATATCAAAGCCTGACCCTCTCTTCCAACTTCAGATAATATTGAGGGTCCATAGAGCTATTCAGTTGTGCAAGGGCTTCCCTGGTGGCTGAGCAGTAATGAATCCACTTGCACTGCAGGAGACCTGGGTTTGATCCTTGGGTCAGGAGGATGGCATCCCACTCCAGCATTTGTGGCTAGGAAATCCCATGAAATGAAGAGCCTGGTTGGCTGCAGTCCATGGGGTCGCAAAAGAGTTGGACACATTTAACTAAATAATGACAACAGCTGTACAATATTTGGTAGACCATACTGCAGTCATACTTCTCTTTTTGCCCAATCCTGTTTCCTTCCCCTCACTTCCACAGGTTTTGACCCCTTGAGATGAAATGTCATACACTCGGTTCTCTTTCTCAGAGTTGGCTTCTCAAATAATCTAACCTATGATATATATTATAAATACAATATACTTTATCATGTAACTGAATATCAGTACAGAAGAGACCAGCAGTCTAACCCCTTCATACCTTTAAGCATTAATTGCTCAGTTGTGTCTGACTCTTTGCAACCCCATGGACTGTAGCCCACCAGGTTCCTCTGTCCATGGGATTCTCCAGGCAAGAATACCGGAGAGGGTTGCATGCCTCCTCCAGGGGATCTTCCCAACCCAGGGATCAAACCCGGGTCTCTTGCATTGCAGGCAGATTCTTTACCATCTGAACCACCAGGGAAGCCCCATTATTACTTTTAAGCCCTTTTGTAAATTCAAGTCATCATAAGAAACTGAAGAGATTCCCCTTCATCATAAGGTTTGTGCATTTCCTACAACTTTCATATCACTCACCATATTCAACTCCTCACCCCTGAATTGTTTGTAATTCATGAACTATCAGCAGCAAAAGTCTCTATATTCTCAAGTTCCTTTCTAAACAGTTCCTTAAATTTCCTTTTCTGACTAAAAAAATTAGAGTGTTCTTTTCTCTAGAGTTCTGTCCAATGGTAGCTGTTTACTCTGCAGCCTTCCTTATACCACAGACGATCTCTCTTCTAGTCTTTGCCATTTCTAAATTATTTTCTATATTCAACCTTCACCCCCAGAAATGAAATTTAATGTTATTAGATTCTATTCCTTATTCTTTTTTGCTGTAGTCATAAAAATAAATAGTATATCATTCCTTCTCATGGTTCTAAAATATGGTTTGTTATTACTCTCAAAAATGCTGCACTCAAAATGTCGGTGACTTCAATATCCTTATAATTGATATTTACTATGATCACCTAAGCTCTGTCAAAAATCCAGAAATAGCAACATTAAAAGCACCAAATTAATAAATAATATTTCATAAAAACTTATTTTGCATAAAACAAGTTCACAAACTGGGAGCTTTCACATTCAAAACTGATATGAGACTCAGGGACCTGACATTACAGGATGGCTTATAAATTGAAAGGGAGGAAATTGTTTAACCTTTACAGTGATTGGCTATTACAATGGAGTTTTGTAGACATCAGGGGATTATTTAAAAGTGTGCTACACCATTGTAGGAAGATGACAGATTTATTTTATGGTTATTGCAGGTATTTATGAGAAATAATCTAAGGTAAGTTTCACTTATGTCCATGAATAAGCTAAATTTTATTTTGTTTACATAGATTAAATGATCTTATCTGCTCAGGGAATTTTCATATCTGGTTTTCATTTTATACTTAACACTTCTCCATTCTTGAATTTTTCACATCCAACAGTCTTGCACACTTCTTTGCCACCTGATCCTATGTTATATTGCAGAATTGTCATTATCAGTGATGGTGTCCTTTCAGTTTCAAACCTGGTCTTCCTTTCTTCCTACAAAGCCACTTGTCTAACTGTTCCCTCTCATTACTCAATTCCCACAATCATTTGACCACATAAGAAACTCCAATTCATGGAACCAGCGCAATTATATTGTTTCTATGTCACTCCAGCCCATCCCTTAGGTTACAAAAGATTTACACAATCTCAAATAAGTTTCTGAAACGTGGTTTATTTGACAGCAAGAGATTGACTGTATGGATCACAACAAAATGTGAAAAATTCTTAAAGAGATGGGAATATCAGAACATCTTATCTGTCTCCAGAGAAACCTGTATGCGGGTCAAGAAGCAATGGTTAGAACCTTAAATAGAACAATATCCCGGTTCAAAATTGGGAAAGAAGTACCACAAGACTATATGTTGTCACCCTGTTTATTTAACTTATATGCAGAATATATCATGCAGAATGCCAGGCTGGATGAGTTACAAGCTAGAATCAAGATTGCCCTGAGAAATATCAATAACCTCAGATATGCAGATGATACCACTCTAGTAGTGAAGAGGAACTAAGAGCCTCTTACTGAGGGTGAAAGAGGAAAGTAAAAAAAAATGGCTTAAAACTCAACATTTGAAAAATGAAGATCATGACATCTGGTCCCATCACTTCATGACAAATAGAAGGGAAAAAAATGGAAGCAGTGACAGATTTTCTCTGGGCTCTAAAATCACTGCAGATGGTGACTGCAGCCACAAAGTTAGAAGACTCTTGCCTCTTGGAAGGAAAGCTATGACAAATCTAGACAGCATATTAAAAGCAAAGACATCACTTTGCTGACAAAGGTTCATCCATTCAAAGCTATGGTCTTTCCAGTCATCATGTATGGATATGAGAGTTGGACCATACAGAAGGCTGAGCACTGAAGAATTGATGTTTTTGAACTGTGGTGTTGGAGAAGACTCTTGAGAGTCTCTTGGGCAGCAAGGAGATCAAACCAGCCAATTCTAAAGGAAATCAACTCTGAATACTCATTGGAAGGATTGATGCAGAAGTTGAAGCTCCAAGCTGAAACTCTGGCAACCTAATGTGAAGAGCCAGCTCACTGGAGGAGAAGAGGGTGGCAGAGGATGAGGTGGTTGGACAGCATCACCAACTCAATGGATGTGAACTTAGGCAAATTCCAGGAGATAGAGAGGGACCAGAGGCCTGGTGTGCTGCAGGCCATGGGGTAGCAAAAGAGTTGGACAGGAATTAGTGACTGAACAGCAACAAGGGAAGTAAGAGTAAAGAAATTCAGGGTAGCAGTGAAGCTGGACATCTGCGTTATAAAGCGGCTCCATTTATTTTCTCAGCACTACATTAACTCCTACATGTCTGGAGCAGATCAGGTTGGGAGGTTGTGTAGTGGTAGTAAAAATAGTATACCTGTGGGAGCTCTGGCTATTTTTCCTAATAATATGCACATATACAGTATTATAAATTATGGGATATTGTTATAAAGCCCTACCAAAAATGATTCAACCCTGAATACCATTGAAAATATTTATTATGCATTTGTGATTGCACACCGATGTGCATGTACAGTAACAAAAATATGATTTGCTAAGGGTACAAAGGCCTCACTATATCTTGTCTTTATGCCTCTCTTTTAAGTTGCTTAGAATTCCTGGCACAACAATACAAAAACTGCTCTGAATATGTACTTAATTTCAGATTCCTCTATCACCCTCCATACGTTCCTGGTTAAATCTCACTCTCTGAATCTGCACTCAGGCAGCTAAACAAGAGCGTAGAAAAATGACAAAGCCATGTTGATTGGAACTTAAATTTGTATCACTAAGTAAAGTGTTACATGGTAGACAATTGCATCTCATTTCCTTAGATTATTCTTATTCTAGATGAGATTTTACACCTCCTCCCTCTTCAAACCTCCAACGCTTTGCCACATTTTCTGATAATAATATCTACATGTTCTTATCTCCATATCTACACACAAATTTGAATTTTTTTAGCCAATATGCTACTTCCTACATCCCCTTCCTACTCTACATCCTCCTGAATTCTGTCTCCCACATCTATAAAATATCTGCTTCCCAAATTATAGCTTCTCTCACCTAAATTATCAAATATGCCCTCTGTGAGGAATCATTCCATTTATCATACAACACTCAGCAATGTCACTACATATTGTAAAGTTCGCTTGACTCCTTACACCCTCTAGCTACTCCTCCACCTTCCTGTTCCCTTTTAGCACAAAATCATTTACAAGTCTATTATTAATGCATTTAAAAATGTTAATTCAAAATGATGTATGTACCCCGATGTTCATAGCAGTGTTATTTATAATAGTCAAGATATGTGCCCATCAAGAGATGAATGAATAAAGAAGATGTGGTATATATACACGATGGGAAAGCACTCCGCCACACAAAGAATGAGACAGTTTTATTTGCATCAACAAATATGGATGGACTTGGAGGGCATTGTGCCAAATGAAATAAGTCAGAGAAAGATACATACTGTATGATATTAAATTTTTGTGGAATCTAAAAAGTACAATAAGCTACAGAACATAAGAAAAAAAAAGCAGACTCACAGATATAGAGAACAAACTAGTAGTTACCAGTGGAGAGAGGGAAAGAAGCTGGGGCAGTATCAGTGTAGGGAACTAATAGATTCCAACTATTGTGTATAAAATAAGCTACCAGAATATATTGCACAACACAGGGAATGTAGCCAATATTTTATAGTAACTGTAAAAACAGTATAAGCTTAAAAATCGTGAATCATTATATTATACATCTATAATATATATTTACAGCAATTATATTTCGGTAAATAAATAGATAAATAAATAAATTAAATAAGTAAATAGGCTATCAGCCTTTAAAAAATTGTAGTGTAATTGCTCTCTATACTTTCATTCCTCAAATTCTATCTTAAGTCCACAAATTCGACCATTTCTTTCTCCATGTTTTACCAGGCACTGCAAATTCTAATCATAATTTATAATGAAAATATATGTTTAGAAAGTCAAGCTCTCTCACCGCTGTGATTCCCTCTCCGGGGCCTCCTCAGCTCTTCACAGGCACACCCTGAGTATCCCCGGGCCTGACTCCTCTCACCCCTCCAGGCCCAGCCTGTCTGGAGGACTTGGATGCTCCTTATGTGCTAATGACTTTCACATCTACCTGGAGGCCCTGTTCTTTCCTGGACTCCAGAGTTGCATATCTTATTCCCTATCCTATTTATTTAGTTGGGTAACTTAAAAATCAATGCATCCAAAACCAAAGTCCTGATTTCTCTTCTCTCAGTAGCAGACCTGCTCCTTTTGCTTCCTAATTCAATTCTTAAAAAATAAATTCTGCCCCTTATTTGCTGAGGCTAAATTTAAACAGATAAATTATTTGAGTTTTGTCTCCAAAAGATGTTTACAAGGTTTCACCATTCTTCCGTACCTCCGTCATTGTCTGACACCTCCATTACTGGGGTTGACTCATAAATGCTTCCTGTGCTAGAACTTTCACTTCTGCAATTATTCACCACAGGGCAGCTGAGGCCCTCCATTAAAGAAAATCAAGTAAACAATTTCAGTCTTTCATTTATTATCTTCCAATGGCTTTCCATTTTTTTTTTCCCAAAATGATACCTAATCCTCAACAGTAAGAAAAACTGTCATTAATAGCTAATTGTCATCAGTTTTAGCAAAGGCTTTCCAACCTCGCATCTCATTACTCTCCTCCTATTTCCATGAGCTCCAGGACACTGGCCTTCTTGCCAGTTACTGCTGCTACTGCTATTGCTAAGTCACTTCGGTCGTGTCGGACTCTGTGCGACCCCATAGACGGCAGCCCACCAGGCTCCGCCATCCCTGGGATTCTCCAGGCAAGACCACTGGAGTGGGTTGCCATTTCCTTCTCCAATGCATGAAAGTGAAAAGTGAAAGTGAAGTCGCTCAGCCGTGTCCAACTCTTAGCGACCCCATGGACTGCAGCCTACCAGGCTCCTCCATCCATGGGATTTTCCAGGCAAGAGTACTCGAGTGGGGTGCCATTGCCTCCTCCGCTTACCAGTTACAGACAATGCCATATGTCCATCTCTAGGTCATGGTCCTTCTGTTCTTCCCCGCCTGGGGTGGCACTCTCCAAATGCTTGCAGAGTCACTTATTTACTCCAAGCCTCTATCAAATATCTTCCTGAACATCCTCCACACGTCGCACTTTCCTGGTTTTATCATCCCCCTTCTTTGTAGCACATATAGCCTGAATTATTAAACCTGTTTACTTAAATATCTGCTTTCTTCCTCCAAAATATAAGTTATGGGAAGACAAGGGTTGTTTTTAGTTTGATTTTTCATTCCCTTGCACTTTCCAGTGTCTGAAACAATATTGAGTATTCACTTAATGACTATTTGTTGAATAAACAGATACACATTTATTCTTGAGAAACTTCTTCCAAATGATATCATTTTAAAGTATGACTTAGTTGATGAAGTTGTAGAATTGCTTCCACTGCCTCTCTGAAAGGAGAACTATTCTTTGTTTTGTCATATGCCTTATACCACTATATTCTGTCTACACAAGTAGCAAATATGTCTTTATTAATGAGTGGAAACAGTTAACTTTTGGCCATGGAATTTAAAGCTCCTTTGGATCAGATGCATCAGTAATATCCAAAGGCCTTTTTAAGTTTTAACTAATTCACATCATGCTTACACAAGTAATTTTCTCAGTTTCCAAAGCATAAGGTTCATTGACAACACTGCAAGGGATAACTTTGAAATTTAATAAATCAGATTTATTGAGCAGCTACAATATGACAGGCACGATGTTTGGTACTTTAAAACTGTGTGTCTCAGTTCCTGCAATAATTCTGCAAAGTTGGGTATTTATCCTACTTACAGAGGAAGATAATGTTTTGTAAAGGTAAGCAAGCTTCCATATTGAAACACAGTTCTCTTAAATTGAAGGCTTTAACCTTTTTTATAAGATTTCATTGAATTATGCAACCCACTCCAGTATTCTTATCTGGGAAATCCCATGGACAGAGGAACCTGGCAGGCTACAGTCCATGGGGTCACAAGTCAGACCCAACTTAGCGAACACAGTGAGGAAAGCCATCAGTTCAATGATGGTCCCCCAACAGATGCACCGCATCATGCATTACTTGCTTATAGTGTCTTCCCAGTAACACATGGTCCACTCCATGGAGCAGAGGCAATGATCACCAAATGTTTCACTTCTTCCCTACATATTTTTAGGCCTTTGGAAGTTGAATGAAACCCTACGCAATGTGAACTAAAGTGATGTGTATTAATTCTGGACTGAGCAAAGGCATGTGTGGGATTTTCCACTCTCTTCTTCCTCCACGGGGAAAGTGGAGACCAGCGTTTTACAGAGTGTGGCTCCAGGGTGATGGGGCCTCAGCCACATGGATTCCTGAGTAAGTAATGAAGCAGAAACCATCTGCAACCCCTCGCCCATCTCTTACTCATGCACCATAAGCAAGAAATAAACTTTTGTTTTAAGCCAGTGGTTGGGGGAGGGAGTCTATTCTAGCAAATATAATCATTAGGATATTTATGAAGTCAACTTACTGATATGGCTATCAAATCACTCACTTACGGAAATATAGTTTTTTAACAACTTCAGATCACAGTGTATTGACTATTAAACTGAACCATTAATTTGTTTTTTATTTCCCAATTCATTGTTTTTAATCATGTAGACATAAAGCCCATCAAGCTTCATCACTTTATCATCATTTCTACTATTAACTTTAGTAATATTGCTTTCTGTAATTTAATATCAAAATTTTCAGGCCAATCTTGCATTTAAAAAATTACATTTTTAGAGTATTGGCACTCTCTAAAAATGTCCAAATTCTATTAACTATGTAGGATAGTTTGTAAAAATCTCTCATATTTACATTTGTTCCTCACATTTTATTTATTTTTTATGAAGAAACAGAAAATTTTGGTTTATTGAAGCCATTTAAGCAAAACAAGCAACTAACACATAATTACTTTGAACATTTGCAAGCAGAAATATAAGGATGCCAGGGATCTTATTCTCTGATCTAAGTCTCTGTTAACTGTTTAAATTATATAAAAAATGGAGAAAAAATTCCATCCTGAGAAAGAATCAGTTTAGTATATACATTAATATTCTCCTAAAGACCTAGTGAGTGAAAACAGCATTTATGATCAACAGAAATGGCCTTCTGACAGAAAACAATTATGAATTGCATAAAAGTATATGTTTTAACTCAACTTCTCTCCCCCTTCTAACTTCTAAAATATATTCTAATACTTTTAACTGTTTTAAACAACTTTTTGACACATACCAACCTTTTAATAAAATGTTATTTCAGTGTCATAAAATAGACATGGGATCATAACTCCTCCTCCTAAAGGAGATCAGTCTTGGGTGTTCATTGGAAGAACTGATGCTGAAGCTGAAACTCCAATATTTGGCCACCTGATGTGAATAGCTGACTCACTGGAAAAGACCCTCATGCTGGGAGGGATTGGGGGCAGGAGGAGAAGGGGACGACAGAGGATGAGATGGCTGGATGGCATCACCGACTCAATGGACATGGGTTTGGGTGCCCTCCGGCAGTTGGTGATGGACAGGGAGGCCTGGCGTGCTGCGGTTCATAGGGTCGCAAAGAGTCCGATGCGACTGAGCGACTGAAATGAACTGAACTGAACATAACTCCTCCTACCAACATGGGTACTTTCAGAAAGAATAACCTTATTTCAGGCATAAATTTTTCAAAAATATTTTGGCACATGCTCACAATTTGGTTTATAGCTAGTATGTAGATATACTTTTTTCCAATTAGTAAATATCAGTTGTGTCCTTGGGAAGTGGCACTGCTCAAAAATAGGATTCAGGTTGTGGAAGAAGAGTAATACCTACTCTGAAACGTTTTCCTTCTGAAATTAGTGTAGAACTCTGGGGTAATTCATTTGTGTATCAGGGTGAAGCAAAAAGATTTTTGGAGAAAAATCCCAGACTTGTTTTTCTGTATCTGAGGGCCCATCTCTAGGGTGATGGTCTTCCAACCACATGGCAGTCTTGGTCTGGGTCTTAAAAAATACAGTAGGAGAGTGCAACAACTAGCCTACTGGGGCCGGCCTCCACTGAGCAGGCAAGAAGAATCACCAGCTGGAGGAGGGAGAGGCGGTGGGAGATGGCAAAGCTGAAGGGTCAGCAGCAGTAGAAGATGAGACAACTGCGTGCATTTCATGCCTGAAATTTAAGTCTGAGAGTTCGCACTTGAAGGTCCATATGCATGGAACTTACTGAATACTAGTATGCTAGTTTGCTCATAACCAACCAGTAATTTAATAAACAGTAATATTTCTGTTCCAACCATTTTAGATGCAAGCATTATTCTGTTTTTTCCCCCTCAAAGTATTTTTGATAATTCTATTTCTCACAAATTAAACATGATTTATTTCTTCTTGATAAATCTAACCTTCTCCAACTTTCCTTTAAAAATAATTTTGCTATGTTAATTGGTGTTGGCAATGCCTCCAATTTCATATCTGCTACAAATTTCATTAACACACTGTTTTCTCCATCTTCCAGATCATTAATTAAGTTGTTAAACAAGATCAACCCTCACACTGATCCCAGTGACACTCCATTAAATACATTGACATTTTGTTTGGTATACTTCAGCTAGTTTTATACTCACAAGGCTCTACTTCTATCCAAGTCAATTTGAATTTTTATCACTATTCCTTGACACTTCATGAAATATTTTATTTGCTATTCTTAAGTAGATATATTGCATATCATTGGCTACTCTGTGGTTGAAGTAGCCTGGAATTATTTAAAAATTATGAATTTTGAGCTATAATTACTTTAATAGAAAAGTTCCCAGTTATTTTTTTTCTTATAATCTTTTTCTTTAATTATGTGCAATATTAGTACTTTATTCAACTCTATATTTTTGAGACCCCACCCCCCCCAATTTCTTTTTTACAATGCAGGTTTCTCTCTAATTCTATATCCTTTTTCCAAAAATAACAACACTGTTTTATTGACAATTTTCTTCATACTGAAATATAGATGATATCTAGATTCACTGAAACAAATTTCATCATATAATTTTGTGTTTATTATTTGTTTTCCATAATTCCTTTATTATTGATTTTTCAAGTCTGATACTTATTAATTTGCCAGTGCACATGACTTTCATTATTGATCCTTATTAACTCACATTCACTTTAAATACTTTTTTTTATGTAGATTTAACCATTTTATTTAAGACTTGGTTGAATTTCTTTCAGATTCTAACCTATTCACAAGGACTGTTTATTTGGAAATTGAACTTATAATTGTGCAATAATAGAGACTCCAATCATTTTTCAAAGTTTTAAATCTATTTAACCATCTTGAACCTAAATAATACACAGTGTTTCTTACTTATGAAAAAGTTTAGATAAATTTATTTCTTCAAAATTAGTTCTTAAAATGCATTTTATTTTGTTTTATATCAATTACTCATAGAACAATATATTATTTAATTAAAAATAAGGATTAATTAATAGTAAACAAATCATGATTAGACTTTTTTTCTGGTTTAAAGACTTATGGATTACAAATTTTTATATTTTAACAGTTCATTGTGCACTTATACATAATCTGCTATGTTTCAAAAAGTGTAATGGGCATTGAGGATTAAAATGTTGGGTTTCCCTGGTGGCTCAGTTGGTAAAGAATTTGCCTGCAGTATAGGAGACTCAGGTTTGATCCCTGGGTTTGGCAAATCCCCTGGAGAAGGAAATGGCAACCTGCTCTAGTATTCTTGCCTGGGAAATCCAATGGACAAAGGACCCTGGTGGATAACAGCCCATTGGATTGCAAAGAGTCAGGTAAGACTTAGCGACTGAACCATCAATTATAATGCTAGGGGAAAAAAAAAAAAAAAAGAAAAAGCTAGAGAATGTATTGCATTAAAACAAACAACATTTTTCCAAAACTGAAGAACATGAGTCTGCTATTGAAAGATCCAGTGAATGCGAATCCCAATATAAAATATTGAAGAAGGTGATACCAAGGTATCAGTATAAAATCTCTAAACATATCTTAAGCTTTTAGAAAGGCATAAATCAAACTTTGTTATATGAAAGTTGTTGAAAATTACACTTGAGAAATAATTTAAAATACAACACTGGGTGAAAATGATTTCTGCATAAAATTCTTTATCCATCTTTATTAGTTTCCTAGGATTGTACAAATTTGGTTTTTTAAAACAACAGAAATGTATTCCCTCTGTGGAGGGAGTGGAGACCAAGAAATACAAAATCAAGTTGTTGTGAGCACACTCCTTCCTGTGACTCTAGGGTAGAATATTTCCCTGACTTTTCTATTTTATAGTGGCTCCAGGCATACCTGGTTTGGCATTGCTTGGCTCCAATCTCTGCTTCAATCTTGACATGGTTTTCTCTTCCCCAGGACTTAATCTCAAATCTCCCTATTCCTTTCTTTTATAAGGACACTTTCTCATTGAAATTAGAGACCATATTAAATCCAAAATAATTTCATCTCAAGATCCTTCATTAAATTGAATCTGTTAAGACCCTTTTATTGAAAATGGTCACATTCATGGGTTATGAGAGTTAGGACACAGACATATCTTTTTTTATGGGGACCACCATTTAGTCCACCATGCCTATCAAACTATATGTCAATGTATATATGCTATGTATATATATATAAGCTATATATATAATATACACATATATATTATATATATATATACACACACACACACACACACTTGGGCTTCCTTTTTAATAAAATCAAATCCTAGAATATTCCCCTCCCTTGCACTCTTTCTTGAAATCTAATGGAGACTGGGCTGCAGTAAACAATAAATTAATCAAGAAAATGTACTACAAATTGCAGAGTGAATAAGAGCTCCAGCAGATGAGAGCATGGGTAGAAATTCCAAAAGGAAAGGACAATTTCATGGCACTAGCAGTGTACCAGGTCACAGAGTCCAAGTTGAAGCAGAATATGATAAGTTTCCAAGAGAGAGGAAATCAGGAGAAGAAAAAATGGAATTTGCACATTTGCGCATTTGAAAAATATTGGTAGGTGTTTGAAAGATCTGGTGAAATAGATAAAACAGCAAAGTAAATTTTATGACTAAAACTGTTATGTAAGGAGAATACTATCTCTAGAAAAAAATTAACATATAATGAAGAAAATCATCAAATATGACATTTTTTAATTCAGAAGAAGCTATAATCATATTAAAAAGATACAGATTGACCACTGATTTAACTAAAAATTGTGATAAAACTACATTGAAAGAATAAAAAGAAGGGATGTGTTTTCAGAGAAGAAAGACTGTAAGATGACAATCTTATTCTGTGGTATAGGATGTAAATAGATAATGTTGAGAATAATAAAGGGCAAAATAGCAATATGTTATGTTACTCAGAAGTATTTAGATAAGGGAGGGAGAGTGGGGAGGAAAGTACCAGATTAGAGTTTTGTCCTTTTTCAACATCAGTCTTTTTGTTCAGTATGGTCTTTAAACTATGTGCATATAGCATTTTAATTGTAACTTAAAAAATTGAATGCTTCTGCACTGAATGACCTTACCTGACATATGAGTTAATACTGTCACTTAAAATTTAGAGTATTTTGTATTTTATAAATTATATAATTTGATCCTTTAAACAAACTTGAGCAAGGGCAGATATTGTTAACATCATTTTAATGCTGAAGATAATTTGGAAAGTAGGTGGCATTTCAAAGACATATTTAATGAATTGCAGTGACTGATATGGTTTATTTCCAGTTTAATATTGTTTATGTTCCAGTGTAACTCACTCTGTTAAACAAAGAGCAATTTACTTTCTCTTGCTTTAGCTTTTACTTTCTATTAAACAAAATATTACAGCATTGTGTGTGTGTTTTGCTAAAATTCCCAGAAATTACTTGAAACTTATCTCTGAATTTTTCTAAATGACTTCTTGTCATTAGAGTCCCCTAAACCCATTAAATTTGGCTGAACATGGATGTTTCCCTCCATAAAAATCCTCAGAGGCACACGGCTACCATATGTAATTGGGCATCCTGACCCAAATTGCACTCATAAAATAGGGCTTAAGTTTTCACATCTTAAATGTATCATCTGAGAAAGATTTCCTGCGGATGTTTACACCAAGTATTGTCTCATCAGCAGTCAGCAACACTGACAAGGCATAAAAGAGGGGAGAAAACACAGACACACAGAACGAATGGAAAAAGAAAGGTTCGTGAACAGAAAATCAACACCCACAATGCTTCAAGGACTCCGGCTACAAAACCTTCTCTCTTTTAATGATGCTCTCCATTCTTAAATCCTTCTTGAGACCAGCAGATTGTATGCTTGTTTAGTCTGCTCTGCTTAATAAGCATCTCTGCACACAACCCTACACATAGAGTTTAAGAATGGGATTTCTTTGGATATTTATTTAGTTTTATGAAATAAAAGTTAAGGTAGTATTTGCATTTTTATCTTGAATAATCCTTCTATCTCAAATTTTAATTAACACTCAGGACTCCATATCACTAAATTTATTGCACTAATTTAATGCAATAAAATTTTTATTTTTCATTCATCTCCTTAAAGAATCTAACTAGTCCTTTCACTATAATGAAATAAACTATGATTTATTATCAATCAATATTCTACTTGAGAACCAAATTCACTTAGTCTAAAGATAAAAATGAAGAAAGAGTAGATATTTAAGAGTTTTGCATAGTTCTTCTAAAGGACTTCAATATGAAGGAAAATTTGATATTGGAATAAAGATGTACAAAATACAGGGAATAATGTTTATAATAAGATAAAATCATAATTTTCTGTAGGACCAGGAAAATGCAAATGGATTCCTTACATTTAATAAATGTATTTTAGCTATATATATATACATGTGTGTATTTATAAATAATACTCTGTACACTGTTCAAGCATATTTCTTTCACATAAATGCTAAATTAGACAAGGTATTGAATATAAGTCACATATTTAAAGATCAATAAGTAAAAGCAAGTTACTTTTTAGTTATATCTTGTTAGTAATATCTCCCAGATTCTGTGATGAGAGATCCAGGATGAACTCAGCTGGGTTGTTCTAGAACTGGGTTTCTTGTAAGTTTATAATGAAGTTGTTGGTCCCTGTTGCAGTTATCTCAAGGACACTTTTCCAAGTTCATTCACACTTTTGTTGGTAGGCAAAAAGGCAACTACATGTAAACTCACTCACACACCTGTGGTTCCTCGTCATGTGGACTTTGTGTTGGCTGAGTGTCCTTGCAACATGGTAGCTGGCTGCCCTGAGAATGAATTATGAAGAAAATAAGAAAGAGAGAGAGAGAGAGGGAGGGAGAGAGAGACAGGGAGGAATGGGGGAGAGAGCGAGGGAAGTTGAAATCTTTGATAATCTAATGTTGGATGTGTCATTTCTACTATGTTCTATTCACTAGAGGCAAGTCATGTAACCTAGACAACACACAAGAGGAAGGAAATTAAGCACCACCTCTTTGGAGGAGAGATATCAAAGAACTTGTGAACCTGTCTTTAAAACCACCTCAAGAGCCATGTTATCAGTATTTGAATTGAAATTGTAAACACTCCTTAGATAATCTAAGCTGCCTGTGTTGTGATCATCAGCTACTGACATTTTTCAGTCCCTGCCTTTTTGGGAATGCCAGTAATGACTGCCTGTTCTTGTCCACTCACAGGTTCAGTTCAGTTCAGTCGCTCAGTCATGTCTGACTCTTTGTGACCCCAGGGACTACAGCATGCCCGGCTTTCCTGTCCATCACCAACTCCCGGAGCCCACCCAAACTCATGTCCACTGAGTCAGTGATGCCCTCCAACCATCTCATCCTCTGTCATCCCCTTTTCCTCCTGCCTTCAATGTTTCCCAGCATCAGGGTCTTTTCCAGTGAGTAGTTCTTCGCATCAGGTGGCCAAAGTATTGGAGCTTCAGCTTTAATATCAGTCCTTCCAATGAATATTCAGGACTGATTTCTTTTAGGATGGACTGGTTGGATCTCCTTGAAGTCCAGGGGACACCCAGGAGTCTTCTCCAACACCACAGTTCAAAAGCATCAACTCTTCGGCGCTCAGCTTCTTTATAGTCCAACTCTCACATCTGTACATGACTACTGGAAAAACCATAGCTTTGAAAAGATGGACTTTGTTGGCAAAGTAATGTGAGTGTTTTTTAATATGCTGTCTAGGTTGGTCATAACTTTCCTTCCAAGGAGTAAGCGTCTTTTAATTTCATGGCTGCAATCACCATCCGCAGTGATTTTGGAGCACAGAAAAATAAAGTCAGCCACTGCTTCCACTGCTTCCCCACCTATTTGCCATGAAGTGATGGGAACAGATGCCAGGATCTTAGTTTTCTGAATGTTGAGCTTTAAGCCAACTTTTTCACTCTCTTCTTTCACTTTCCTCAAGAGGCTCTTTAGTTCCTTTGATTTCTGCCATAAGGGTGGGGCCATCTGTATATCTGAGGTTATTGATATTTCTTCTGGCAATCTTGATTCCAGCTTGTGCTTCATCCAGCCCAGCATTTCTTCTGATGTACTCTGCATATAAGTTAAGTAAGCAGGGTGAGAATATACAGCCTTGATGTACTCCTTTTCCTATTTGGAACCAGTCTGTTGTTCCATATCCGGTTCTAACTGTTGCTTCCTGACCTGCATACAGATTTCTCAGGAGTCAGGTCAGGTGGTCTGGTATTCCCATGTCTTTAAGAATTTTCCAGTTTGTTGTGATCCACACAGTCAAAGGCTTTGGCATAGTCAATGAAGCAGAAGTAGATGTTTTTCTGAAACTCTCCACTCACAGGTAAATAAAGCCAAGTTAGAAACCAGAAAATCTTTGCTTTATTATCTCTAATAATATGCTGCACTGTCAGTGCTAATTTGTCCTCATAAAATGACGAGAAATTTTTCTCAGTCTGGAGAGTTCATGTTTAGGACCTTTTGGGACACAATGGGAAAGCTTCCTTGATTACTATCTTCCTCCTTCTGCTTCCCATGTGTGAGCCCCTCTAGAGCATTTTCTTATGTTTATGTATATATGCTGAAGAGCTGATTTTCCTACCTCTTCCACAGAGAATGAATTTCTTAAAAAACAAGCAACAATAGTTGTGACAACATGTTGTCTGGATTATCATGGACAGGTTGTTACTTTCCTGGAATAGAATTAGAGACTGTTTCTGTTTTCCCTGCTTCACCAGATTTGCTGATTCATTTATGGTAATTCTAACATTCTCTCCTATTAGGAGGTTATTACTAACAAGAAGTTATCCTGAGACTAAATGGGATATTGACTGAACAGTGAAAAAACTATAAGGATTTTTACAGAGCTAAGTAGAAGATAAAATACAGTCAACTTGTTGCCTTGTTTGGGTAATGAAACCTTCTCATTATTTTTGTAATTACTTGGTCACTTTATGATCTTCACATCTAAAAGTTGTTAAAAATGTGAAGAATAAAATCAAGTGAAGTGAGCTAAAAACAAATAAGCACCAAAGGAAATAGGTAAAAAGAAATAACTTATCTTTTAATCACAAAAAATCAATTTAGCAACCACTGGGAAGGGGGGAAAAAGGAGATACATGTCTTATTGGTAGATTTTAGATGACTTAACAAGGTTATTTATCATCAGTGTTAGCAGAATTAGTGCCCTTTGGTAGATATCTTGAAAGGTGAGCCTCACCTCAGATATCATTACTGCCAGTGAGGATACAGGTAGAAAGGATACAAACAAACATATATTCCTAAGATTCTTTTTACCTTCCTGCAACTCTAAAAATAAATAAATAAATAATGCAATCATAGCTCATTCTTTTATTTGCTTTTAATTACTGTATTTTTCATGGGGCTTCCTTGGTGGCTCAGACGGTAAAGAATCTGCCTGTAATGTGCTTTGATCCCTGAAGAAGGGCATGGAAACCCACTCCAGTATTCTTGCTTAGAGAATTCCATGAACAAAGGAGCGTGATGGGTGACTCTCCATGGGGTTGCAAGGAGTTGGACATGAAAATCAGTGCTTTGGAATTTAAATCTTCCTAATTAGATAGATAATCTTCTAACTTTATTTTAAAACTACATTTTAGTATCCTCATCTTTTCAATAAATATATTTTATGTAATTTCTTGAAGATCATTATTTATATCCACAAATATCTGATTCAATTGATTTGAAATTAACATACAACACAAAAATTTGCAACTATGTGTTGTGACCACACTGCAGTATATGCAAATATAAAATCACTATCTGTACATCTGAAATTAATATAATGTTATAAAATATGCAACATGATATGAGAAATAGAGAAACCAAATCTATTTAAATTTTAACTTAAAAAGTATTATAAAGAATGTCTTTTCTTCATCTTTTTTTTTTCAGTTTTATTCTGAGATTCACTGATGACTTTTGCTCAATTTATTTTTTAAAATGTTTATTTATTTACAGTAAGTCCTTGCCGGTGATCTGTTTTAATATAGTATTGTGTACATGTCAATCTCAATTTTTACTATGGACCTACAGCTTCATCTAAGTCCACAGAACGCTTCCTTGAAATGCAAACCTTCCTGAGTTTTCTAATACTAGCTATTTTTCAAATAAACTGTTGTATTTTGATTAGCTCTTTTATATATTGATTATTGATTATATATTGTATATTGATTAGCTCTCTTGTGCATAACATTGAGGCATTCACATTAATTGTGGGTTACATATCTGTGGTGTAACTTAGAAGAAATCGTGTTAGTAGGAATTTTGTAGTGATTACTACCTTGACGATCACAGGTAATACCTGGCTACTCAGCATGTGCTTCCACTGGATACCAGGTAATTTGCCAGATAATAATGATAGTTCACTTGTTGAATTTGTATCTTGTCGAGGCAGGCTCGACAAGCAGGGTTTCGGAAAGCGCGATGTGGCGGGAGAAGGAGAAACAAGACACAAGAATTCAGTGAAAGGCGATGATCAGGGAACCAACACGGTTCCAAGGGGAAGGTCCCGAACCTGAATCCAAGCCAGCTTTATTACACTCTCGGCCGTGAAGGAAAGAAAATGCAGGGAGTTAAGCTATAATTCATGTGGGCTTCAGGGTCAAAGAACAAAGTGATCATTAACCATTGAGTAACTAAGAAAGAGTAATCAATAACAAATCAGTAATGAAGATTAATATTCTTATCTATAGATTTTCCTCCAGATACGTAAAACGTGTGACTCTGAGACGCCAATTGGGAAACAGTATGGGGTCAGTTTTCAGACTCCAGGATCATATCTTATTTTCAAGACTATGAGCTGTTCCCTCTGGGCTTGTTCCAAGAGTTTCATGCCTTATAGCATCCAGTTTATTAATCATTATAATTGTGGCCCTTGCCAGGGCCTGCTTTTCTTTTATTCTTCCTGTCTCCTACATATCTCTAAGATACTAGTCTTTACCTGACATTGGATATGCTTGCCTTGTATTCTAATGTAGTCTGTGCTGTAAGTTGCAGAGTCTTTACAAGCTTATCACCTTGATTTCTCTCATATTTTAAATAAACTGCTCTGAGTAAAGACAACATGATTTTTAAGAAGACATCTGAAATACCTTCTGGCTAGTCAATTTTCAAGAGTACCTTTATGTACATATATGGCAGGGGGAAATGTATCCATACATGTTTGTTGCATGGCTTTGTAATTCAGCATCTAGTTAAACAGACATTTATATATGATTAATTAATAAAATTTTATTAAGTAAACATAATGACAACAAAGCAAAACCTGTTTATAAACTTAATTGAGGATTTTATTATTATAGCTTGGCAGCTGGTAATTCTCTGTACATCTTTAACTTTAGTAGTTAAAGCAAGAATCTGAGAAAGGACTGAAGTTTCTAGATAGTCAAGATTCTAAATTTTTATCTAAACTAGAATGAATAATAATAAAAAGAAGTGTACTGAAGACTAAATATCAGATATGTGAGAAACCTTGACTCTCTAAAATGCACAATTTTGCTATCAATTACAGTACAGAATTTTCTTCCTACTTTGTAGAATATATTTCTGAAAATTCCTGCTACAGGATAACCATCATTAAATAAATCAAACAATTATTAAAAAATAGATTTAGGTGGACACAAAAATTAGTATATTAGATATATTTCTATTTTATTTGATATAAGAATATGCATTATTAATACTTTAAGCATTTAATTAACAGAAGTGAGTACTATCCATAAATTTTCAATAACGATAGCCCTCATCAGAGCTTCACTGGGCACTGACTTGTTTTTGGCATGCTTCTGTCATGAAACAGCCCCGCATACGATTGGGTGGCATAACCAAGATTGTTTCTTCTTCATGCTACAAGGTCAGCACGTTGTGCCAAAGGGGCCTCGGCTCATCCTTGTCTCTCAGGGACCCAGGCTGATGATGATTCCATCTACACATGTGTTTCCATGATCACAGCAGCAAGAAACAACACAACAGAGCACACTCTGGCTCCGGAAGCTTCTACCTGGAGTGTAGAGACGAGACCACATATTTTCCAGGCAGAGCAAGACGCACAACTAAGGGAACGTTTAAAGGGCAGTGTTGTGTAATCCTCCCACAAATGGGAAACTGAATATTTGGGAACAAAGCTTTAGTCTACTACATCTAGAAAACACATTCTCATGGCTGTTTTCTCTGACTTTTGTCCTTCCTCAGTTTAAGTGTTCATGCAATGAATATTCTATGACCCTCTCTATATACTAGGGATTGTAATTAGGCATGGTAACATGGAAGTTAATAAGTGCAAATTATGTTAGTTGTGAGGAAAAACAAACAAAGAAGCTGTCTTTCTATGATCAAGATAACTTTTAATATTTCAGAAAAACTCTTGACTACATAAAAATACCATATAGCAGGATGTATTATTATTGTCTTCACCTTTTAAGAAAACTTGTGTCAGTCAAAATATAATATATTGTAATATACAATGACAAGAAAAACAATAAAAGACATACAACATCTGCTGTAAAAGGAATGGCCCAGGTAGGAGAAGCTAGTGTTGCATGTATGATTCAGAAGCTGAATGAAATCTCTAAAAATCCATTTATTTCTCTCTTCTACTCTGTCACCTGGGGTATATGCTTCATCCTAAAATTATGATCTATGATAGTGACCAAATATACAAGAAAAAGTTCTTGTATATATATACATCCTGAAAGTGAAGCCATTCATTCATGTCCAGCTGTAGAGTCCATGGAATTCTCCAGACCAGAATACTGGAGTGGGTAGCCTTTCCTTTCTCCAGGGGATTTTTCCAACCTAGTGATCAAACCCAGGTCTCCTGCATTGCAGGCAGATTCTTTACCAACTGAGCTATCAGGGAAGCCCAAATATGTACATCCTAGGCTAGTGGAAATATAAAATTGATATGTGAATTTTCAATGAATTTTACTTTCACTATGCCTGAGTCATTTATTAACAGGCTAAACTCCTCACTGATGACAAAGATCATACCTGGAGATGGGAGGGCTACTTGAAGGGTATTAAGGATTATAAAGTAGACATTTGCTTTGTCAGGGTGAGAAAAACTGGAAGAGAGTTTTCTTATGAGTTTCCTGTATTTATGATTTTAGAATGAGATCATATCATGTCACATGGTGGCAAAATTTATAATAGAAAATTACAGTATTTCTGACTGACCTGAAGAACTAGAGGACAGAGACTGGGAAATTATAACTATTGAAAAGTGAAGAAGGAGATGCTGGGAAAGAGGACAAACATAAGAAGAACCCCAAATTCTTTTCATATACTGCCAAAGTCTCTAGGTGATCCCTGAACTGCCTAGGAGTAGTGTTAGTAGCTCAGCCATCTGGATTCTTTTCAGCCCCATGGACTGTCATGGACTAGCCTCTGTCCATGGAATTCTCCAGGCAAGAATACTGGAGTGGGTTGCTATTTCCTTAGCCAGGGTACCTTCCTGACCTGGGATCAATCCCAGGTCTCCTGCATTGCAGGGAGAATCTTTACCATCTGAGTCACAAGAAAAACCTATGAGCAGGTCCAACTCAAGATAGCTCATGACTAAGGAAAACTAAACAACAAGAACAAAACAAAAATCAGAACTGATTTGTGACTGGCCAACCACCATAAAGAGAATGCCATTTGATTCCAACCAGGTTAATTGCTTTGCAAAACATAAATTATTTTTTGCTTTGCTGTTTACATTATTGGTGCTATTTACTTTAACCAAGATAGGGAATAGGCTCAACTTTCCAATAATATTCCATTATATGTATGTGTGTGTGTGTGTATATATATATACATATACATATACATATACATATACATATATACATATACATATATATATATAATATTATATTATTATTGGGTCACAAAAAGGCATGGAATCATCATTTTCAAAAATACAGATGGACTTGAGAACATTATTTAAGAGAAATAAGTCATACAGAGAAAGACACATAGTACATTGTTTCACTTATATGTGTAATAAAACACACACACACACAAATTGCTCATAGATACAAAAAAGAGATTGATAGTTGCCAGATGCAGGATGTGAAGAGTAGGTAAAATGGGAGAAGGGCATAAAATATACAAACTTCCAGCTATAAAATAAGTAATAGAGATGTAATGTACAACCAAGTTCTCATCACAAGAAAAATATTGCATAACTGTACAGGAACAGATGTTAACTAGACTTATTGTAGTGATTATTTCCCAACATATACTGATGCTGAATCATTATATTGTACACTTGAAACTATTATAATGTTACACACCAATTATACCTCAATAATTTAAAAAGAGAAGTGCAATTTGAAAATAATAAAAATATTTCTTCAGAAGACTGTAACAGAATCTAGGGTCTAGTAAGTAACAATAATATTTAGTTGCAAGCTGAAATTGCATAACACATACACAAATACACACAAAGCAAAATGATATGTGCTTAAGGTTAATGGCAAAAGCTGTTCCTAAGATAATACAGATATTGAAATGATCAGAAAAGGAATATAAATCAGCTATCATAACTGTTTGCCAGAAAGTATGATGGTAAATGAAAACATGCATATAATGGATGAATAGATAAGACACTTCAAGAGAAAAAGATTACATGTAACAGAATCAAATAGGAAACTTACACATTTCTAGCTATCTGTTATCTTTGTCTATATGGCTATGAGTTTATTTAGTTAAGAATAAATATAGTAGATTTAGGTGATCTTTAAATATATTAATGTTATGAAAATATATTGCACATATTTATCAAGTTTTGAGTCAATGTATGCTAAATATTTTATCTAAAAACTTTCACTTGAGATCTGGATATTCACTCAATTCATCATTAATTGCATTTAGAATGTATTTGGTAGTTAATCATTTTGCAGAAATAGTTGGAAAATTTTTGTACAAAAAAAATATGTTTTATTTAATATTATTTTCTTGATTTCAAAATGCTTCTTAAGGAATTTTCTTTCAAAAAGGGCAGCTCTCAGTTACATTTTAAATAAAATTAAAATTATGTATATGTCCAAAATGGTTTTAAAATTGAGTATTATTCTTTTATCATTTATTATTTTTGAATCCATGCAGTTATTTACAACCATACCAAAGTTTTTGGAAGTAGAAACATATTTTATAATCTAATCTTGTCATTAAATTGCTCAGATATGCTCAGAATACATTTTTACTGCTTTCTGACTTGATTTCCTTGTCTTTAGAACATAGGTAATATTATAATTTCCAACCCTAACTATTGAACATGGTTTTCACAATGAGGGAATAGATAAGGCCTGTAAAGCTTGTTTGGGAATAGAAGCACTATTTAAATATCTGTGAGTACCCATTGGATTCTAACAGGTGATTTTAAGCAACATAATGCTAAAACAAAGACATTCTGTCACATTTCATAACATTTGCCATCTTAAATGTTGTAGAAAGAGTAAAAAGGAATGCTTTACTTGTTCTTCTCAGCAAATATTGAACGGCTAATTTCTTCCTAGACACACACACAGATACATATTATTGGTTCAAAAGTTTGTCCAGCCTCAGGGCACATAAGCCTAGGTAAGTCTCCCCAGAGAATTCACTGTTGTAGGAGGTTTGGTAAAGCCAAAAGCAGGAAGAGCTAGTACATAAGGAACATCTCAAGAAGCTGTAAAAAAAAAAATAGCAGAAAACTCAGCAGGTAAATATGAAGACAACTGTTAAAACAAGAGATTCAAAGGAAAAGTAAAGAAAAAGTTGGAACAAATCAACTGGAAATAAGCTCCAGATGAAATAGTAATCAATAAGCACACAAGATATGCTGGACAAGCCTTTATTTCTACAAGTGTACTGGAGAAAACTGCCTTGAACCTTCCATTTTTAATCTTCTTCTCACCCTGACTCCAAACTTTTTTTTTTCCTTTGACTGAATAAAGTCTTACCTCAAAGGAAGATCACAGCAAGCATTTATTTGAGAAAACAGAGCAACAATAGCCAACAAAAATTTTGAATCTCTCTTCTGCAGGAGGTTTTTCTACAAGTATTGGAGAATATACCATCTGAACTTACCAGGAGGGGAAAATGGGAATGAGTCAATATGCCTTTTTTAACTTTCAAAGTATTGTCAGCTGTTTATACATCGTCACTGTGCAGATAATCCAACATTAGGACAAAGGATTCATATGACAATAATATTTTATGTGTTCTTCACAACTATTAAAATTACAATGTTATAAATAGAGCTAAGTGTTGTCAATTACATTTTGAATAGAATACTAACACAGAAATGTTTTAAATCTCTCTCATCAACTTCATTAAAATTTATCCTGAACAAATTTGAATGTGCATTTAGATATTTTATATTTCTGATATACTCAAAGTTTTGTTTGACAGATAAAAATATTGATGAAAAATCTTCATTTCTCTTTTGTTTCAATGTATCAGTAAATATTATACATCATTGGCTTTTTAGGTAGTACGAGATACTTTTTAATACAGATTAACTGGAGCATTATTCAAGCTATTTATAAGATCAGATAGATTATGTGATTTGGCATTAAATTCTGAGTTTTTAAGATTAATATCATTAAATGCCTATAAATTCGAGTATTTTGTAATGTATAAGATTTATTGTAATATATTACTATTTGAATTAGAATGAATTTTACTGGCATAAACACAAAGACAATCAAATATATAGCTTTCAAGTTAAAAGTGGCAACTGAGTTGAATTAAATAGGTGGCTATATCGCTAAAGAGACTAAAAATGGTGAAAAATCTATTTTTATCATGTATTTTTAGATTAATTTTTATTGAAGTGGGGATGATTTAAAAATTTGGTTAGTTTCTGCTGTATAGTAAAGTGAATTAGTTATACATATGAATGTATCTACTCTTTTCAAGATTCTTTTTTCATAGAGATCATTAGAGTATGGAGTAGAGCTTCCTGTGCTATAAAGTAGGTTCTTAATAGTTATCTATTTTATACATAGTAGTGTGTATACATCAATCCCAGCCTCCCAATTAAAGATGAATATTTAGCTTTTTATCATATTAAAAAGTAAGTTAGTGGAATGATTCTAAGAGTGAAAGGTTTACTTTACATGGAACCACTGATCAGTTCAAATTTAGGAAAGGAGTATGACAAGGCTGTATATGGTCATGCTGTTTATTTAACTTATATACAGAGTACATCATGCAAAATGTTAGGCTGGATGAATCATAAGCTGGAATCAAGTTTCCTGGGAGAAGTATCAACAATCTCAGGTATACAGATGATACAAACTAATGGCAGAAAGTGAAGAGGAACTAAAGAGCCTTTTGATGAGGGTGAAAGAAGTGAGTGAAAAAGCCTGCTTGAAATTCAACATTAAAAAACAAAGATCACTGCATTTTGCCCCATCACTTCATAACAAATAGAAGGGGAAAAGTGGAAGTAGTGATAGATTTTATTTGCTTGGGCTCCAAAATCACTGAAGACAGTGACTGCAAACGTGAAATTAAAAAAAAAAAAAAAAAAAACGAAAAAAAACGTGTGCTCCTTGGAAGGAAAGATATGACAAACCTAGACAGCATATTAAAAAGCAGATATCTGGAGAAGGAAACGGCAACCCACTCCAGTATTCTTGCCTGGAAAAGTCCATGGACAGAAGAACCTGATGGGCTGCAGTCCATGGGGTTACATGACTGAGCCTGTGTGCATGAGGGTGGAAGGAGATAGGTTAGTAGCAATAAAGTGGTAGAACTAAAAATAAAAATAACAATAATAAAAAGCAGATATCACTTTGCTGACAAAGGTCTATCTAGTTAAAGATATACTTTTTCCAGTAGTCATGTATGGATGTGAGAGTTGAATTGTAAAGAAGGCTGAACATCAAAGAATTGATGCTTTCAAGCTATGGTGCTGGAGAAGACTCTTCAGAGTCCCTTAGAATGTAAGGAGGAGATCAAACCAGTCAATCCTAAAGGAAATGATTCCTACGTTCATTGAAAGGACTGATGCTGAAGTTGAAGCTCTAATATTTTGGCCACCTGATGTGAAGGGCCCTCCCAGTGGAAAAGACCCTGATGCTGGAAAAGATTGAAGAGGATGGCAGAGTATGACATTATTAGCATCACTGACTCAGTGTACATGAACTTGAGCAAACTCTGGAAGATAGTGGAGGACAGAGGAGCCTGGCTTGCTGCAGTCCATGCAGAGTTGCACACTACATAGCAAGCCAAGAAAAGCAACAATATTAATATTTCTGAAGTTTTATGCATTATACACACAGGATCATCAATGTAACAAGGAGGGCATGATTAATTATTACCTACTTTAGTGTTTGAAAATTTCCTCTTATACTCTCTCTCTCAGCCATCCTCCTATATAACTATTTAGAAACATATCTCCATAATCTCACACACCTCTCATCCTACATTCTTGCAAAGCAATTAGCAAAACATAAAATCACATGTCTGCGTTGTATATATGTGATAAGGAATTGGAATACACTTTCTTTAACCTAGAAATTGAGGCTCCAAACAATATTCTGAGAAGAAAACAAAAAATGGATATTCTGGAGGGAATACATTCTTGGGGTTATAATTTTATCAATAGCCCATTATTCACTATGGCAGACAGATACTTCAGGGTAGAAAACAGGCCTACAATTCCTTACACCAGTATCAGATGTATGTTACTTAACACTGAAAGGGGAACTCTGAGCTAGGTGTTTGAATTTGACTTTGAGAAGTATATCAGAAAATGAAATTCTATAGTGTTAGCACAATTAAAGATAGTTGGACATTTTCTCTGTTAAGAACCCTTGACAGGAGATTCCCCTTTCTTAGAAATAAAAATAAAATAAAATAAAATGAAGTATAAAAGAAAAAAAAATCTACAAACATAATGTGCTATGCTGTGTTTAGTGACTCAGTCGTGTCCGACTCTTTGCGACCCCATGGACTGTGGCCCAACAGGTTCCTTGGTCCACGAGGATTCTCCAGGTAAGAATACAGAGAGGGTTGCCAGGCCCTCCTCCAGGGGATCTTCCCAACCCAGGGATCAATTCCAGGTCTCCTGCATTGCAGGCAGATTCTTTACCATCTGAGCCACCAGGGAAGCCCAAATCCTGGGGTGGGTAGCCTATCCCTTCCTCTGGGGAACTTCCTAATCCAGGAATCAAACCAGAGTCTCTTGCATTGCACAATACTGGGCTTATGAAAAAGTAAGCCTGGGAGTAGATAAAAAGAAGAAATGGAATATAGCATTAAACAATAACAAGTCAGAAAGCATATAATAGAGAAAACTATTTTTAAAATTTCTCATTTTATCAGGATGTAACTGATCACTCTGGCACCTCAGAAGTGTCATCTTTCAAGAGCATTGTCTTCTACTAAATCCTCACTATTTGCTAATAGCCCTATCCTAAATGTTTCACCTATTTTCTCTTTTCTTAACACATGATTTACTTTTTTTCTCTTTATAGATTTTCTAAAACTAAAAGAGTAAAACTGCCAGCCACCTGTCACTTTTAAAGTTTGAGATTTATTTCATTTAATACAAAGGGTAGGAAGCTATAGTAAGAATTCAATATCGGTAAGCAAATCATATAGGTCAGGGAGAAGCTAATGGATCACCTATTCTCATATGTCAGGCAACCATCTTTCACAATACAGGGGAAAAAAATAAAGTTATCATAAAATGGGGATAATTGTCATATAGTTTTTATGCTCTTGCAATGCATTTTTCCCATTTAGAAATTTTCACAGAAATATAAAGCTGCCATTCACTTTTGTTCAACAATAATTATTCATCAGTCATTTAGAATAGATGATAAAAAGATGTTTCACTTGGCAGTACAGAGATGTCTGCAAGAAATGTGTCTAGTACTGGCTGTGAAATCTGGATTGCTTCATAAGAGAAGATGATGAATGTGACTGGGAATTAAGATTTTATTTATTATCAATAAGCCAAATAATTGATGCTTTTGAACTGTGTGTTGGAGAAGACTCTTGAGAGTCCCTTGGACTGCAAGGAGATCAAACCAATCAGTCCTAAAGGAAATCAGTCCTGAATATTCGTTGAAAGGACTGGTGCTGTAGCTGAATCTCCAACATTTTGACCACCTGATGTGAAGACCTGACTTATTGGAAAGGACCCTGATGCTGGGAAAGGTTGAGGGCAGGAGGAGAAGGGGACGACAGAGGATGAGATGGTTGGATGGCATCACCTACTCAATGGACATGAGTTTGAGCAAGCTCCAGGAGATGGTGAAAGACTGGGGAGACTGGCATGCTGTAGTCCATAGGGTTGCAAAGAATCAGACATGAATGAGCAACTGAATAAGAACAACAAGCAGAAGATGAGACATATCCCTCTTTAGTTTTTCTCAGTGAGTGAGAAGCCACTGCATTAAATTTTATGATGGAAATGTGTTTCCAATTATTTCATTAAATATAATTATTAGATTATTTCCTTGGCTTACCAAGTAGAATAGGTTCATGCAAAAGCTGTTTTTTAGTATACATCAGTGAGGTATACATTTGGAAAAATATCTCTGTGCTTCCTGTAGCAGAAGGTATTTAAAAATTAAAAAGGTATAAGAAAATAAAAATCTGAATTGAGGGAAATTTCATAATATAAAGAATTATACATCTTTATAATAGTAACATTATTAATATTAGTATTTTAAATCTCCATTGAAGAACAAATTTGTTTCAGGGTAAGCTCAAATCAACAATATATAATAACTAAGACATGGAAGCAACCAGATGTCCACTGGCAGACAAATGGATAAGGAAGTTGTGGTCCATATACAACGGAATATTACTCAGCTAGTAAAAAAATGCATTTGAGTCACTTTTAGTGAGGTGGATGAAACTAGAGCTTATTATACAGACTGAAGTAAGTCAGAAAGTGAAACACCAATACAATATATTAACGCACATATATGGAATTTAGGAAGATGGTAATAACAACCATACATGCAAGACAGTGAAAGATACACAGATGTAAATAACAGACTTTTGGACTCTGTGGGAAAAGGTGAGGATGGGATGATTTCAGAGAATAGCACTGAAACATGTATATTACCCTGTGTAAAATAGATGAGCATTGAAAGTTTGATGCATGAAGCCGGGCACTCAAAGACAGTGCTCTGGGACAGCCCCGAGGGATGGAGTGGGGAGGGACGTGGGCGAGGAGTTCAGGATGGGGGTACACCTGTGGCTGATTCATGTGGATGTATGGCAAAAATCACCACTAATACTGTAAAGTCATTAGCCTTCAATTAAAATAAATAAATTAAATTAAAAAGTGTAAAAGAAAAAAATATATATAGAAAAACAAAAGAAGCTCTCCTGATAACTTGGGAACAGTAGAAACAAAACTAATGGTGAATAAAATAATAGATATGAATATCAGAGAACACATTCCAAAGTATAGATATTACCATTTTTGGTAAACTGAAACAAAAAGATGAATACAAGGTAGTTACAGTCCTCATTATCATCATTATATCACCATCCTGTACCTTAATATACAAAAAGGTATAATCTAAACACAAAATTGCTTATATAAAAGAAAAGTTATTAAGATAAAGTTAATGTTGAAACACACTGTAAATGATTTTGAATAAAAATATGCATTTAAAAATCTTAAAAGCATGTAGACATAAAAACCTAATTACTTACAAAGATCAAGGCCTGAATGGCTAACTAACATTGTGACATTATGTGTGTATGTGTATATTTACATATATATGTATGTCTGTGTGTGTATATATATATATATATATATATGCATATTCATACAATTATAATACCTACAGAATTGCCATAGTAAATATTTAAGATACAGATTAGCTCCCATTTTATTAAATTTTTATTTAATTCGTGAAGGCAAAAACATTTATAGTTACAAGAGGATTTAGGATACATTTTAGATGACATAGAAGATCATCTAATCAGCATTCTGTGCTGTGCTTAGTCACTCAGTAGCTTAGTCGTGTACAACTCTGTGGCCCGTGGACTCAGCCCTGACACCTCCAGGCTCTGTCCATGGGATTCTCCAGGCAAGAATACTGGAGTCTGGAGTGGTTAGCCATTCCCTCCTCCAGGGGCGCTAACAGACCCAGGAATCAAACTAGGGTTTCCTGCATTGCAAGAAGATTCTTTACCAATGAGCCACCAGGGAAACCCCTTAATCAGCATTGCAAGAGGCTAAATATATCATGTGTACATAAATGCTATTTTAATTAAAATTATAATACAAATATGTATTGAAATCTTAAAATATCCCAGGCATTCCACTGTGTGGATTTTCTTACCTAATTTTGTCCAGAAAATAACCGAATGAATTAGGTACTATGTCTTATATTTATAGACTTTAAAAAACTAAATAAAGGAGCATAAAAGAGAAGAAATAAAATTAATTAAAACAATAGTAGAAGTATATAACATTTCTATTGTGTAAATATGATGAGAACTACAAGAAAATAAAGAAATGAAAATACCATTTTATTGACTCAGAGAAAGACTGACTTTACCTCAGAGCACAAGTTTTTCTGCACCCAATAATGTGTATACTTTGCATTATCACTTTTATACCATAAGTATTTGTTATAATTTTTAATCCAAAATTATTAAATGAAGGCTACAAAGATTTTTTTCTTAAGTAGTTATTCATATCTGTGAAAAGCTTTATTTTTAAAATTATGATATGGTTATTTAAAATACATCATGTATACTTAAAAGAAGACATTTTCTTTTTTAGTGCAATATACACACTAGAGTGTATGGATAGATAGCACATACATGTATGACATAGGTAATATGTGAGATATTCACACACCTTTTCATTTGCATATATCAACTAGGTACTTATAACTTTTATTATATACCCTCACATAGCATACACAAACTACTCATTTTTCTTCTAAAGATAGTACCTTAATAGTAAAAATAAAACAATTTATGTTTGCTTGCATTTTTTATGTGACTTAACATTATATTGACACAGGTAAGAAAAAACAATTTTTCATTCATTAAGCATGGATATCAAGAGTCCACACAACACCTTTGGAAACAAAGAGTGTCAAAATGTAAATGAACACATGTTCTTTCTCCAATAAAGACATCTGTAAAACTGAAGAAATGATTAAAAAAGCAACTTCTTTTATATGCTTTAATAGAGTAGTAAAGCATTGAAATTATATTTCCCAAAGGGAAATTATTTGAAAGTTCAACCTTTTTCAAACAAGGGCTAATGGCAATATAAATTTCAAGTTAGCTTAATAAAGAATACATAACTCATTAGAAAAGTCAAATATATATGTACATATACTTTGATATTTTTGCAGTTCATATAACTAACATTTTTTGTACTTAGTTTTATTCAGAGATAATTATGAAAATGTTTCTCAAAGCCCTAAATCATTCCATGGAAAGTGGATAATTTTTCTGATCATTTTTCTTTGAGGTACATGTTTAGATTTCTCAGAACTGATTTTATGTACTTGATAATATAATCCAAGATGATTTTAAATGTTTTAATTCCTAAATTTTCAGCTACTGCATGATACTGTGAAATTGTTACTTCCAGTATAATCAGTTACATTATCACAATGAAAAATTCTGTGTATCTAAATAGCAGTTTCATATAATAAAAACAAATTACAACTGATATGAATACAGTACTGAACTAGACACATTAAAATGTTTTATCCTTTTCAGCAAATTACATTCAGAAGAAAGAAACTTAGAGACTTCCCTCATAGCTCAATCAGTAAAGAGTCTGCCTACAATGCAAGAGATCTGGGTTCAATTTCTGGATGGGGAAAATCCCCTGGAGAAGGAAATGGCAACCCACTCCAGTATTCTTGCCAGAAGAATCCCATGGATGGAGGAGCCTGGAGGGCTAAGGGCTTTGGATCGCAAGAGTCAGACATGACTAAGCGACTAAGCAGACACATAGACAGGTTTCAACATATCAATCAGACTTTGTTCTCTACAATTTCATATTCTTCTATAATTCAACAATGTTAACCTCTTTGCAGACTTCCATCTCTTTGTATTTTTCCTTCTTCACATTTATTTCCTTGCAAAATATTGAAGTTGAACATTACATGCCTTTTATTTTATTTTAGTTGATCTTCTCTGATAGAAAATGTATTAAATATTAATTACACCTAGGAAAATAAGCAGTTATATTTAGATTCTGATATTCAACTGAAAGTTCTATATTAATGTTGAGTCTCATAAAAATCTAGTAAAATGACAAATTTTCTTGATGCCTAAAAGGAAAATGAAAGAGTAAAGTCTTCTTCAATCAATGTTGCACATTTTATTCTGCTGATATAAACTAATTTTACATTTGTTATTGTTGCTCAGTCTCTCAGTTGTGCATTTTCTAATTAATCCATTCAATTTAGAGTTTATTTTTCTAAAAAACTATGCTGTTTTAGACATCATTTACATACCAGGCATAACAAGTGTGAACAAATAACAACAAAAAATTCACAAATAAAAAGAACCAGAATCACTGGCTTTATGAAGATTATGATCGTTGCTGCTGTTCAGTCACTCAGTCGTGTCCAACTCTTTGCAACCCCACGGTCTGCAGCACACCAGGGTTCCCTGTCCTTCACCATCTCCCAGAGCTTGCTCAAACTCATGTCCATTGAATTGGTGACGCCATCCAACCATCTCATCCTCTGTCGTCCCCTTCTCATCCTGCCTTCAGTCTTTGCCAGCATCAGGGTCTTTTCCAGTGAGTTGGCTTTTCACACTAGATGGCCAAAGTATTGGAGCTTCATCCTCAGCATCAGTCCTTCCAGTGAATATTCAGGGTTCATTTCCTTTGGATTGACTGGTTTGATCTCCTTGCTGCCCAAGAGACTTTCAAGAGTCTTCTCCAGCACCATAGTTCGAAAGCATCAATTCTTTGGCACTCAGGCTACTTTATGGTCTAATTTTCACATCAATACATGACTAGTTGTCTGGACGGACCTTTCTCAGGAAAGTGATGTCTCTGCTTTTTAACATGCTGTATAAGTTTGTCATACATTTTCTTCCAAGAAGCAAGTGTCTCTTAATTTCATGGATGCAGTCACTATCCACAGTGATTTTGGAGCCCAAGAAAATACAGTATGTCCCTGTTTTCATTGTTTTCCCATCTCTTTGTCATGAAGTGATGGACATACATAAATATTTATTGTAGAAAACATCTAACACATATATCTTAAATTTATAGATACACAATGCTCAATATGTTATTGTCTAATTTTGTATACATTAGTATTTCTATTATATCAAATAGCATTTCTATTATATCAAATAGTCATCAGAGTTTACTAGCATCTGAAAATCAAGGAAAACAGGTTACATTTTCACAGATAAAAGGAAAATCCTATGTACTCATTTATGGAATCTGCTCCATCTCTTAGTCACCTTTTCGGTAAAATAAAAGTTTTAATAATGCATTTATTCCCTGAAATCAATGAAAGTTCTGCATACTTAATATAAAAATTGAGCAGAAGTCATTTTACCCACCACTCAGTTAAAGGTTGCTTCTGAGGCTTGTGATGATGTGATCTTTAAGTCAATCATTACGTGACAAAGAAAGGGAGCTTGGGAGCATTTTGTATTCATTCTGCAAAAGTTGTGGTTAAAGACAAATTGAAATTATTCAGTCTTTATATGAATGCTTTAAGCTTCAGTAAAAAGGTTATTCTAGGGACTTCCCTGATTGAGGAGTGGGTCTGATCCCTGGTTGGGGAATTAGCTCTCACATGCAGCAACTATAAAAAGAATCTTCATGCTGCAACTAAGAACCAGTCCAGTTGAATAAATAAATATATTTTTTAAAAAGGGTTATTCTAGTTCTTAACTTGAGACTGAGGTCAATTAATGTCTTCAGATCTCCAAATATGACATTAATTTTCATAATATGTTTTTAAAATAAAGCGTTGCCCAAGACACATAATACAGCCAGTTATCTTCCATAATTGTCAACCATTGAAATCCTTCTTATTTAATACATATATCTTTATTTTTAATTTTGTTTTGGTTCAGATAACTTCCATTCAAATATTACATCTGAATATGTAGCTTAATAGTTCTACCTATCGAAAGATCCTTAAAAAATCTGTATTATGAAACTAAAATGTGTTAACTCTCAGAAATGTAAAAAAATTCTGTCTTAGAAAAATGGTGGAATTTGTACCAGGAAAAAACAAATACTAAAGTGTTTCTGTACAAAGCCAATTCCAAGTTAGGCAAAAGCAATGGCCATTGGAAAATGAAATACCATAGTTTCAATGCAGGTTTTTCAACTCACTATAGACTTGACCCTGAGCAAGTACATTAAAAGTTTTTTGAACCTTGAGTTTCCAAATTAAAATAAATTAAACCATCTTATAGTTGTAATACTTGACTCCCAAAATATCGTCATTAAAATACACTGATTAGGCAAAGCTGAATTTTTATGAGCATCAGTTTGACTGAAATTTAGTAGGACCTCAATTTGGGAAATTAGATGATAATCTTATCAAGTTTGGGGGCCTGGACTTGTTACTTTTAAGAAGGATTTAATGAAAGGAGGTAGAGGTTGGCCAGAATTCATGACATGATAATTTTAGATCAGTGGCCGTAGTATGGCAATCATCTTGAAGTATGTTGTGATGAGAAAGAGATTAGCATTCAGAATATTTTTTTTTAAATTGGCTTGCTGTCTCATTTGCCACAAGTATTTGCTGAAGCAAGTAGCCAAGTGAATTTTTCTTGGTCTCAGTATTTTGTAACACATGGACAAAGAGAATACCTGGTCTTACAGTTAGGAAGTAACAAGTTTAGGGAGTAATATTGGTTTCAGATCTTACTCTTTTTGTTTGTTTGTTTGTTTGTTTTTTGCGGGGGGGGGGGCAGAATTAAACAAGGACGCATACACTAAACAACTTATATAATGGCTAATTCATAATAGATGCTTAATAAATGTTGCTATCCTTATTAAAATATGGAACTAAATGTTTAGAATCTTGGATTTAAAATGTGATATTACTCTCAATAGCGTTTTCCCCTTGGCTTAGATGGTAAGGAATCTGCCTGCAATGTGGGAGACCCACGTTCAATCGCTGGGTCAGGAAGATCCCCTGGAGAAGGGAATGGCAACCCACTCTAGTATTCTTACCTGAAGAACCCCATTAACAGAGCAGCCTGGCGGGCTACAGTCCATGGGGTCGCAGAGAGTCAGACAGGACTGTGTGACTAACACACACACATTACTATCAATGATCAAGGTAAAATAAGAAAAATACATTTATGCTTCTATGTGTACATGAATATATACATCTACATTATTTTGTCTGATTTGATTTCCTTACCTAGGAAATGCAAATAATAATTCTCTAAGTATCTGAAAGCAATAAAATCTAGTTAACACATAAGTACATTTTTACATTGATAAAGAAAACCCAATGTGATATTTGTGAGGAAGAGAAAGTCACCTTATATAATTATTATATAATGCTATATATAATAGCATTATTATATAATGTTATATATAATTTCACTTTGTTATGAGAAAATTATCTCAGTCCTTCAATAGTTTTGTTCCTGTATAAGGAATGTATAAGAAGCTCTTTCTTATCTTTGAAGAACTTGATGGAATAGCAAGGCCATTCTTCCTGGCCATCTCCTCACACCAAACCTGCTGGTTGGAAGCTATGCCTCTGACATTGCTTTACTTCACTTACACTCTTCAAGCGCCAGGGTTTTGTTTGTTTGTTTGTTTTTGATTATGATTCACATGTTTCTTGGGGGAAGAGGAAGAAACTTTTTCTTACTTATCTTTGCTATGCTTTTCACCTGAATTCTCGTCTGACCTCCAGAAGAAAAAATAGTATTTACTTTTTATATTATCCTTTGGTTTATACTTTGTTAAGCCTAACAACTGGTATATGACATGTGCCATTTTCTTATAGTCTTTGCTATTCTGAGTGAAATATTATCTGCCTTTGCCTTTGATATCTGCCATTCAGCTTACTTGGATTTTTGGTCAGGATAATATGCCCAATTTTGCCTGATTCAATGAGACCTGATGAGGTTAAAAAATCTAGTAACCTCAATATGACAAAAATATGATTGGAGATACATATCACCAGGGAAAATATTTGGCTATTATTTAGAAATTTTTATCAGAAATTACATCAGATATATCACTTAACTGGGCTTTGCTTGTGGCTCAGATGGTAAAGAATCTGCCTGCAATGCGAGATACCCAGGTCCGACCCCTGGGTCAGGAAGATCCCTTGGAGAAGGAAATGGCTACCCACTCCTGTATTCTAGCCTGGAGAATCCCATGGACAGAGGAAACTGGTGGGCACAGCCCATGGGGTCACAAAGAGTCAGGCATGACTGAGCCATTAACACACACACACAGAAGAATCATAAACAGAAAAAGTTGCTCATTCATCTTTTCCAAATTTACCGTATACAATTTTCTATATGTATCTTTCTCACGTTTCTGCGAATATAAAATTTGTTTAGATTAAAAGAAATATGATCCTTTTGAAAGGGCTTACCCGGTGGCTCAGTGGTAAAGAATCCACTTGCTATGCGGGAGACACTGGTTTGATCTTTGGATTGGGAAGATCTCCTGGAGGAGGGCATGACAACCCACTCCAATATTCTTGGTGGGAAAATCTCATGGACAGAGGAGCCTGGTGGGCTATAGTTCATAGGATCACAAAAAGTCAGACTTGACTGAAGCAACTGAGTCTGCATGCACACAATGCCTTGACGATGCACTGATTTATTTTTAAAATTTCTTTCATCATTCAGGTTGCTCTTAGTTCAACAAACTCTATTGAGAAGGAAACACTTGGAGGAAAATTTACGTATAAGTTTCAACTCTGACCCCTACATGCCTCCATTTGCTAGCTGTGTGACTTGAACAAGTTACTTTTCTTCATAGGTTTTCAATTTCCTCATTAGCAATAGTGAATTAATAATAATAACACATTTGTTAAATTGTAAAAAGGACTAAAGGAGTTAGCATAATTGCATGCTTAAGGCAATACCTGGAATATAATTAGCAGTGATGAGTTTATGCCATTATTACTGTCATGACTTCCGTAAGGACTCAGCTCCTGGTTAAACCTTACATGGGATTTTTCAGGTCTATTAATATAAGCAATTAGAAAGACTTTGCCTGCCAGGCTTCAACGGGAAAACAGCCTTTCCCACATGAAGCTTGGTGCACTGTCCCTCCTCTGTAGTCGAGGAATCAGGACTCCCTGTGTGGTCATGCTCCCCACACTCCTAGCCTGGTGCCTTCAAGCTTCTGTCTATTTGAGGCTTTGTGCAAAGGTTTTGATTTTTTTTTTTTCCCCCTTCCTTTCTTTTTCTTTCCTCTCACTTCTTTTCTGCTCAGAGGTCTTTTTTAAGCAGCTCTGCCCAAATCCTCGTTGAAGGTAAGAAAGGGCAAACCATGGGCACACTTTTCCTACTCCTACTCAGCACTAGTACTTTCCCACTCCTAGCTCCCCACTCCTCACATCCCCCCTTTTACTCCCTCAACCACAACATGATTCACGCATCTGTGATAATCCACCTGACCCTCCACCATTCTATGCAGGAAAACCGAACGTGGGAGAGTCTGCACTTCTCAGGTTTTAGACTTGGTTAGGCTAAAGCAGTAAGTGATTAAAGGCTTATCACTTTTGTTTTTGGCTTGTTGCTTTAATTGGCTGTTCTGAAGCCTGGCAGTTCAGCTCTCTCTCTCTCTCCCAGTTCAGCTGAGCTCCTAGCATATGGGTAATGAGTGATTCTCTTTATTTAAATGTTGGCAATGTTGTTCTTCTGAAACTCATCAGTGTTTGAATGCTACAAGATCTATTCCAAAGCAAATGTCAGTGTTCACTTATTTAGATCTTAACTGACTAGAATAGATTAAAAATATTTGAGCACTAGGACTCAAAAATAGAGAATTTAATGTAGCATTGTAAAACAATTTTCAATTATAGAAAGAGCCAAGAATTTGTTCTATGGAGAATCTATGATAACAGAAAATGTTCTTCAATAATTCTAGACAATTTAAAATAAAAATGTTGGTACTTCATCTTAAAAAATGAAAGCGATAAAATAAAGCATTTAGTGCCCAATTATGAAAAGCAAATTGATATATATTACTTGCAAAATAAGAATTTTTAAAAATTACCTGTCTGCCAGTAACCATAATAATTGAGACTATAGCTTCTAGAGTGTAAATGTCAATGTTCAAGTACCCCTCTAGCACTTAATCTGAGACTTCAGAAAAGCATGTAAACTTTGTTTCCAATTTTCCATAATAATATTATCCTAGTGTTGTTGCAGGAGAAGGCAATGGCAACCCACTCCAGTACTCTCACCTGGAAAATCCCATGGATGGAGCCTGGTAGGCTGCAGTCCATGGGGTCACTAAGAGTCGGGCAAGACTGAGTGACTTCACTTTCACTTTTCACTTTCATGCATTGGAGAAGGAAATGGCAACCCCCTCCAGTGTTCTTGCCTGGAGAATCCCAGGGACGGGGGAGCCTGGTGGGCTGACGTCTATGGGGTCGCACAGAGTCGGACATGACTGAAGTGACTTAGCAGCAGCAGCATCAGTGTTGTTGCAATGACTGAACATATATATATAATGCTTAAAATATTTGTATAGTATGAAATATACAAATCAGTTATTATTAATAAAGTTATTTTTTTATCATCTTAGAATAATAATAATGTTTATTATTCAATAGTTATCTAACAACATTTAAACATTGCTATTATATGGAAATGCTGGTGGTCTACAGCCAATAGGGTTGCAAAGAGTCAGACATGGCTGAAGAACTTAGGAAGGATGTATGAACGGACTAGGCAAACAAGTTTGATCATCACAGTTTTTAAATAGCCAAATATCTATATATCATATAAGAAAATAAAAATAGAATCCATTTATTAGACAAAGTAGACTGCTACTTTGAAGATTAGAAAGGTGGATATTTGACCTGAGTGCCATACACTAGTATTTCACAGTTCTAACCTGGGACTCAAGATATTCCAAGCTGAAAGAATACTAAGAGAGCAGGACAGCTGTAACCAAAATTTACATTACCCATGAGATGGAACGAGGAGCGTCCCAGATGATGCTAGTGTGGAGACCCCACCAGCCAGTGCAAGAGATATAAGAGACCCGGGTTCCATCTGGGGTTGGGAGGATCCCCTGGAGGAGGCCACAGCAACCCACTCCAGTGTTCTTGCCTGGAGAACCCCACAGACAGAGGAATCTGGCAGGGTACAGTCCAAAGAGTCACAAAGAGTCAGACACAACTGAAGTGACTTAGTACATATGCACCGGATGGAATGAGAGGCTGGTCAAGAAGTGGTCTTTGATCACATCAGTTAATGTTTTAGATTATGCTAAGAACATTGTATTTTATTTTGTAATGACTAAAGGGAGATAAGACCACGCAGAAGCGTGGCCATGAGGAGCTACCCCTCGCCCAAGGTCAGGGGCGGTGGCAGAGAGGAGCTACCCCACGCCCGAGGTCAGGGGCGGCGGCCAAGAGGAGTAACCCCCTGTCCAAGGAGCGGCAGCTACATGGTTGCAGGAGGACCGAGAGGAGCTACTCCACGTTCAAGGTCAGGAGGGGCGGCCGTGAGGAGATATCCCTCGTCCAAGGTAAGGAGCAGTGGCTGTGCTTTGCTGGAGCAGCCGTGAAGAGATACCCCACATCCAAGGTAAGAGAAACCAAAGTAAGAGGGTAGGTGTTGTGAGAGGGCATCAGAGGGCAGACACACTAAAACCATAATCACAGAAAACTAGCCAATCTGATCACAGGAACACAGTTTTATCTAACTCAATGAAACTAAGCCATGCCATGGGGGGCCACCAGAGACAGATGGGTAATGGTGGAGAGGTCTGACAGAATGTGGTCCACTGGAGAAGGGAATGGCAAACCACTTCAGTATTCTTGCCTTGAGAACCCCATGAACAGTATGAGAAGACAAAATGATAGGACACTGAAAGAGGAATTCCCCAGGTTGGTAGGTCCCCAGTATGCTACTGGAGATCAGTGGAGAAATAACTCCAGAAAGACTGAAGGGATGGAGCCAAAGCAAAAACAGTACCCAGTTGTGGATGTGACTGGTGATAGAAGCAAGGTCTGATGCTGTAAAGAGCAATATTGCATAGGAATCTGGAATGTTAGGTCCATGAACCAAGTCAAATTGGAACTGGTCAAAAAGGAGATGGCAAGAGTGAATGTCGACATTCTAGGAATCAGCAAACTAAAATGAACTGGAATGGGTGAATTTAACTCAGATGACCATTATATCTACTACTGTGGGAAGGAATCCCTTAGAAGAAATGGAGTAGCCATCATGGTCAAGAAAAGAGTCCAAAATGCAGTATTTTGATGTAATCTCAAAAATGACAGAATGATCTTTGTTCATTTCCAAGGCAAACCAGTCAATATCACAGTAATCCAAGCCTATGCCCCAACCAGTAACCCTAAAGAAGCTGAGGTTGAATGGTTCTATGAAGACCTACAAGACCTTCTAGAACTAACACCCAGTAAAATTGTCCTTTTCATTATAGGGGACTGGAATGCAAAATAGGAAGTCAAGAAACACCTGGAGTAACAGGCAAATTTGGCCTTCGAGTACGGAATGAAGCAGGGCAAAGGCTAACAGAGTTTCGCCAAGAGAACGCACTGGTCATAGCAAGCACCCTCTTCCAACAACACAAGAGAAGACTCTCCACGTGGACATCACCAGATGGTCAACACTGAAATCAGATTGATTATATCCATTGCTGCCAAAGATAGAGAAGCTCTATACAGTCAGCAAAAACAAGACTAGGAGCTGACTGTGGCTCAGATCATGAACTCCTTATTGCCAAATTCAGACTTAAATTGAAGAAAGTAGGGAAAACCACTAGACTATTCAGGTATGACCTAAATAAAATCTCTTATGACTATACAGTGGAAGTGAGAAATAGATTTAAGGGACTAGATCTGATAGAGTGCCTGATGAACTAATGATGGAGTTTCGTGACATTGTACAGGAGACAGTGATCAAGACCATCCCCAAGGAAAAGAAATGCAAAAAGGCAAAATGGTTGTCTGAGGAAGCCTTACAAATAGCTGTGAAAAGAAGAGAAGTGAAAAGCAAAGGAGAAAAGGAAAGATATTCCCATTCGAATACAGAGTTCTAAAGAATAGCAAGGAGAGATAAGAAAGCCTTCCTCAGCGATCAATGCAAAGAAATAGAGGAAAACAATAGAATGGGAAAGACTAGAGATCTCTTCAAGAAAATTAGAGATACCAAGGGAACATTTCATGCAAAGATGGTTTGATAAAGGAGAGAAATGGTATGGACCTAAGAGAAGCAGAAGATATTAAGAAGAGGTGGCAAGAATACACAGAAGAACTGTAAAAAAAAAACAAAAACAAAAAACCTTCATGACTCAGATAATCATGATGGTGTGATCACTCACCTAGAGCCAGACATCCTGGAATGTGAAGTCAAGTAGGCCTTAGGAAGCATCACTATGAACAAAGCTAGTGGAGGTGATGGAATTACAGGTGAGCTATTACACATCCTAAAAGATGATGCTGTTAAAGTGCTGCACTCAATATATCAGCAAATTTAAAACCCAGCAGTGGCCACAGGACTGGAAAACGTCAGTTTTCTTCCCAATCCCAAAGAAAGGCAATCCCAAAGAATGCTCAAACTACTGCACAATTGCACTCATCTCACACGCTAGTCAAGTAATGCTCAAAATTCTCCAAGTCAGGCTTCTGCAATATGTAAACCAGGAACTTCCAGATGTTCAAACTGGTTTTAGAAAAGTCAGAGGAACCAGAGATCAATTGCCAACATTTGCTGAATCATCGAAAAAGCAAGAGAGTTTTAGAAAAACATCTATTTCTGCTTTATTGACTATGCCAAAGCCTTTGACTGTGTGGATCACAATAAACTGTGGAAAATTCTGAAAGAGATGGGAATACCAGACCACCTGACCTGCCTCTTGTGAAACCTGTATGCAGGTCAGGAAGCAACAGTTAGAACTGGACAGTGAACAACAGACTGGTTCCAAATAGGAAAAGGAGTACATCAAGGCTGTATATTGTCACCCTGCTTATTTAACTTATATGCAGAGTACATCATGAGCAACGCTGGGCTGGAAGAAGCACAAGCTGGAATCAAGATTGCTGGGAGAAATATCAATAACCTCAGATATGCAGATGACACCACCCTTTTGGCAGAGAGTGAAGCGGAACTAAAAAGCCTCTTGATGAAAGTGAAAGAGGAGAGTGAAAAAGTTGGCTTAAAGCTCAACATTCAGAAAACTAAGATCATGGCATCTGGCCCCATCACTTCATGGGAAATAGATGGGGAGACAGTGGAAACAGTGGCAGACTTTATTTTTTTAGGCTCCAAAATCACTGCAGATGGTGATTGCAGCCATGAAGTTAAAAGACGCTTACTCCTTGGAAGGAAAGTTATGACCAACCTAGATGGCATATTAAAAAGCAGAGACATTACTTTGCCAACAAAGGTCTATCTGGTCAAGGCTATGGTTTTTCCAGTGGTCATTTATGGACGTGAGAGTTGGACTGTGAAGAAAGGTGAGTGCCAAAATATTGATGCTTTTGAACTGTGGTGTTGGAGAAGACTCTTGAGAGTCCCTTGGACTGCAAGGAGATCCAACCAGCCCAATCTAAAGGAGGTCAGTCCTGGGTGTTCATTGGAAGGACTGAGGCTGAAGCTGAAACTCCAATACTTGGGCCACCTCATGTGAAGAGTTGACTCATTGGATAAGACCCTGATGCTGGGAGGGGTTGGGGGCAGGAGGAGAAGGGGACGACAGAGGATGAGATGGCTGGATGGCATCACCGACTCGATGGGCATGGGTTTGAGTAAACCCTGGGAGTTGGTGATGTACAGGGAGGCCTGGCCTGCTGCGATACATGGGGTCGTAAGTGTCAGACATGACTGAGTGACTAAACTGAACTTAACTGAAAGGGAGATAAATTTTTTTTCAACTATGAAGGGGCATGATTTTTTTTTTATTCTAAAATATTAACTATTTTACAAGTATAGATTTGAGGACAAGGATTTGAAAACAGATAAACTGTGGAGAGAATAAAATTGTTCAAGTGTTAAATGCTACAAATATGTGTTAAAACAGTGGTGTTCAGAATAGAAGGATAGAAGAGGATGTTTAAGGAATGTTTTACATAAAGACACAAATGACTGGAGCATATTGAATATGGTGGAGAAAGGGTAAGGAGGATAAAGAGGAGTAAAAAATAGCTGCGGTTTCTCATCTGACTTCCTGGGAGACAGTGTTGCCACTAAGGCAAATAAAATAATAGCTATCCATAGAACTCTTAATTTATGTCAATATTTTGCAGATCTTTGGATAATGCCTTTCAATTTCAGGTCATACTGCCTAACGTTCATAACAATCCTAGAGGTTTTATTAGAATGCTGCAAGCACTTTCTCCCAAACTTTAGCAGTGGTGTCTGCATCTGGTTTTCTACATTTCCAACAGCTTGGATATTTCTATTAATATATAAAGTCCCACATGGCACAGTGGTAAGGAATCTACCTGCCAATGTTGGAGACGTAAGAGATGCAGTTTTGATCTTGGGTCAAACTACCCCTGAGGTTTGAAATGGAAACCTACTCTGGCATTTTTGCCTGGAAAATGACATGTGTCAGGTAGTTAGAATAGGAGAAAGGGGTCCAGAATGGTGGTGGCTAAAAGACAAAGAAGGGAAAAGCCATGAAAATAAAACAAGGGAATGTCCAAGGACCAGAGTGAGGACCTCAGGTAGAACAATCAGCACTCCTGGCTAGCCCAGTTTACACAGGGCAGGCCCAGGGGGAGGAGAAAAAACATTTAAAAAAAAAAAAAAAAAAAGAGCCAAAATTGGGCCAGGGCCGCTCTTCTCTTTGCATCTTTTGGTTCAGCATTCCTTCACACCTCAAGGATATATTTCCTTTGCTTTCTGAATAAAACTGAGCTGTAATACGGAGCTGTAACACTGGCCCATCCGAGAGCTGTAACACCGGTCTGTCCATCGCTTCAAATTGTTGTTGCAATGAGACAGAACTTAGGAAATGACACACTCCGTGACATCTATGGTGCCATGACTCAGATTTAACCTGGCTGAAACAACCTCGGTGCGGCCCCCATAAGGGGGAGGCCAAGGTCAGCCAGGAGCCCAGCTTGGCGAATGCCCCCACAGTGGAAGCTGAACATGAACAAAACCCAGTAGCAAAACAGTATGGTACTGGCGGAAAAACAGACACATAGATCAATGGAACAGAATAGAGAGCCTGTAAATAAACACATGCACTTGTGTCAATTAATCCATGACAAAGAAGGCAAGGATACGCAATGGGGAAAAGACAGTCTCTTCAAAAAGCAGTTCTGGGAAAATCTGATAGCTACATAGAAAAGAATGAACTTAAAACATTTTCTTACACCATACAAAAATTAAATGCAAATTAAAGATTAAGACTGAAATGCAAGACCAGAAATCATAAAACTCCTAGAAGAAATAATAGGCAGAACATTATTTAACATAAATTATAGCAATAGTTTTTTGGATCTGTCTCCTAAGGCAAAGTATACAAAAATAAAAAATAAGGAAATTGAGCCGAGTTAAAAGTAAAAGCTTTTGCATAGCAAATGAGACCATAAAAAAATGAAAATGCAAATCACCGAGAGAAAATATTTGCAAGTGTATAATAAATATCCAAAGAATATAAGCAACTCAGACAATTTAATATTCAAAATGAAACAGCTCAATTAAAAATGAATAGAAAATATTAATAGAGGTTTTTCCAAAGTATACAGATGGTCAATAGGCACATGAAAAGATGCTCAAAAACTAATCAGAGAAATGCAAGTGCAAATGAAAACAACAATGAGATATCAACTCACACCTATCAAAATCGTATAATCAAAAAGTCTACAATAACAAATATTGCTGACAATGTGGAGAAAAGAGAATCCTTGTACACTGTTGGTGGGAATGTACATTGGTGCAGTCACTATGAAAAACTGTATGGCATTTCCTTTAAAGGCTAAAAATACAGCTATTATATGATCAGCAATTCTATTTTTGGATATATATCCAAAGAAAAGGAACACATTAATTCAAAAAGATATATACCTCAATGCTTAGAGCTGCACTATTTACAATAACAAAGATAGGGAAGAGACCTGACTTTCCATCAATTGATGAACATCAAAATTGAGCCCTAAATTGTTTAAGGTATCACTAAAACCTAATTTTATGAACAATAAGCCTTACACTGAACATTTATTTAAATAATTCAATCAGTAGAGTTTATTTAACACTAATCCATACAAACAAATTCAATCCATGAGTTATAAAATTTGCCAAAATGTGCATTTCAAAAAGTAAAATAAATGCTGGGAAAAAAAAAAGATTGGTGTTAAAAATTGCCGAAACCATTGTAGATTCTCAATATAACCATTCAAATGAGTCGACGCATATTATACCAAAGTGTTTACTACTGGAAACATAAATACTAAATAAAGTATGTAATTACTGCAGAATTTCTTGAACCAATCTTCTTTAAAGAATTTGTAAATTCTTTCAGAGGTCAGGGATTTGTAAACCTGGAATTATTCAACTGAGCAAGTGCCATTCTTATATTCATGGATTCATCTATCAGATATTGGTATAGATATTTTTGTCAATCAGTGGCCAAAGAAGTGTGAGAGGGAAGGCATTAGTTACATTTATGCACAAAGCAATGCACTTTACATTGTATTTCCTATTCCAATGATAATATTAAAGAAAATCACAGTTCTACATTTGTACATCAAAAAATTGATAGCATTTGAGACTATTTCTGGCAAATAGAAGGTACATCATAAATATCTCATGACTAAGTAAACATCTAAGTACATAAATAAGTAAATAAAGTGACTGTAGATATGTGACCTTTTCCTAGCTAATAACTTTTATAAAAATAGCTCTCCTAAAAGGAAAAGAATTTGTTGCTTATTCGTAATTAAATTTTACAGTATTTCTCTGACAGATTGTAAACAGGAAAAACATACTTATGTAGATATTACAAAGTTACTAAAAAATGACCATTGCTTTTATTTTTGTCACTGGTAGAATGCTACATTCCAAAGCCTATTTCTCATATCAAGGGGCATATTATAAAAAGTGCCACTTGATCATTTTGCAAAATAATTCAAACACTGAATCTGTATGCTATACACCTGAAACTAGTATAATGTTACATGGGAAGTACACCTCAATCAATCTGAAGAAAAATGAGAAAATTAAAAAAAAAAATTCACCTATTATATGTAGAAGTAATGTGAAAAATCTTAGGAAATAGCCATTATTTTTTAATCAGAGAGTAGAATGGATAGAATGTTGAATGAATATGATACTAGAATGAATTTCCTTAGAACCACGTTAGTGTGATAAACCTGAATAGGTTAGGTATGAAAAACAACTGTTTTAGCCCTGATTTCCTAGAGACTGGGACCAGAAAAAGCATCTAGATGTGATTTTGTTGGGGGAAATGTGACACCTAGGAGTGACAGAATAGGAACAGAGTGCAAAGGAAGGAAGGAGGGAAAACCAATGCAAGGGTCAGTTGGCCAATGCTACAGAACTGGGCTACTCAAAAGTTTGAGAATTTTTAAAAATCTCAAATGTTTCTTCCCTGTCACTTATAAATTGTATATGAATGAGCAGGGAAGTTCCTATAGTACCCTAGACCACTGTGTTGGCAGAGAAATGTTGAGGGAGGGGATGAGAAGCCCATGGAATAGGTCTGAGCAGAGGCTGTAGCCCATACACAAGTGGTTTCCAAAGAGGTGACCAAAGAGGGGGATCTGAGACATTCTGAAATGGGGATGGAAACAGGGGATGAAAATGATATCTCAAGACAGGTGATCATAAGCTGATTTGCTTACTAACAAGAAGGTATAACAAGTACACGTACTGTGATGGTTAATTATATGTACCAACCTGACTGAGCTAAAGGGCACTCATAGAGCTGGTCATAACATTTCTTTGACAATTGTTGCCAGAAGAGATTAGCATTTGGTCTGGTAGACAGACTAAAAATCACCTTTACCAGTGCATATGGGACTGGTTCCAAACAGGAAAAGAAGTATGTCAAGGCTGTATATTGTCACCCTGCTTATTTAACTTATATGCAGAGTACATCATGAGCAACGCTGGGCTGGAAGAAGCACAAGCTGGAATCAAGATTGCTGGGAGAAATATCAATAACCTCAGATATGTGCAGATGACACCACCCTTATGGCAGAAAGTGAAGAGGAACTAAAAAGCCTCTTGATGAAAGTGAAAGAGAAGAGTGAAAAATTTGGCTTAAAACTCATTCAGAAAACTAAGATCATGGCATCTGGTCCCATCACCTCATGGGAAATAGATGGGGAGACAGTGGAAACAGTGTCAGGCTTTATTTTTGGGGGCTCCAAAATCACTGCAGATGGTGACTGCAGCCATGAAATTAAAAGATGCTTACTCCTTGGAAGGAAAGTTACGACCAACCTAGATAGCATATTAAAAAGCAGAGACATACTTTGCCAACAAAGGTCTGTCTGATCAAGGCTATGGTTTTTCCAGTGGTCATGTATGGATGTGAGAGTTGGACTGTGAAGAAAGCTGAACGCTGAAAAATTGATGCTTTTGAACTATGGTATCAGAGAAGACTCTTGAGAGTCCCTTGGACTGCAAGGAGATCAGTCCTGGGTGTTCATTGGAAGGACTGATGCTGAAGCTGAAACTCCAATACTTGGGCCACCTCATGCGAAGAGCTGACTCATTGGAAAAGACCCTGATGCTGGGAGGGATTGGGGGCAGGAGGAGAAGGGGACGACAGAGGATGAGATGGCTGGATGGCATCACCGACTCGATGGTCATGAGTTTGAGTAAACTCCAGGAGTTTGTGATGTACAGGGAGGCCTGGCGTGCTGCGATTCATGGGGTTGCAAAGAGTTGGACATGACTGAGCAACTGAACTGAACTGAACTGAACTGATGGGAACTCCTGGTGGCTCAAATAGTAAAGAATTTGCCTGCAATGCCAGAGACCGGAGTTCAACCCCTGGGTCAGGAAAATCCCCTGGAGGAAGAAGTGGCAACCCACTCCAATATTCTTGTCTGGAGAATCCCATGGACAGAGGAGCCTGGTGGGCTACAGTCCATGGGGTCACAGAGTCAGACAAGACTGAGCGAATAACATGACAACAACAATGCACGTGGGCATCATCCAATCAGTTGAGGATCTGGATAAAATAAAAAGGCAGAGGAAAGGACAAATCTGCCTTATGCTTGAACCAGGATATCCATCTTCTCCTGCCTTGGACAAAAGCTCTCCAGGTTCTTGGGCCTCTGGGCTCAGACCTGGACACTACACCATTAGCCCCCTGGTTCTCTGGCCGTTGGGTTCAGATTGGGACTTACACCATTAACTTTCCTCATTTTCAGGTCTTTGGGTTCTGTACTGAAGTAAGCACTGGCTCTACATTGCAAACGGTACATCATGGAACTTCCCAATCTCCAAAATCAAGTGAGCCAATCCTTCAAAATAAATCTCTTTCTATATAAGTACATATGAGCTTCTCAAGAGGCACTATGGTAAAGAACTTGCCTGCCAATGCAGGAGACATAAGAGATTCAAGTTCAATCCCTGGGTCTGGAGGATCCCTTGGAGGAGGAAATGGCAACTCATTCCAGTATTCTTGCCTGGAGAATCCCATGGACAGTGGAGCCTGGTGGGCTACAGTCCATAGGGTCACAAAGGAGTCAGACACGACAGAGCGACTAAACATATGTAACTGTATATAGTCTATCAAGATGTTACTAAAGAAAAATATATTTTAAAATGTAAATGTTGTATCAAATTCTCATTGATAAATGCATACACCATTAAGACACAAACTTAAGACATGTAAAAATTTATCTTTTCTCAAAGTCATTCAAAGTGCCATTATCTCCATTTCAATCATATGACTCCCTCTTATGAATTTTCTTTGCTATATTTATATCAGCATGAAGCACATGTGTGGTGTGTTGTGTGTATACTCAGTTACTCAGTCATGTCTGACTCTCTGAGATCGATGAACTGTAACCCATCAAGCTCCTCTGTTCCTGGAATTTTCCAGAAAATAATACTGGAACAGGTTGGCTTTTCCTACGCCAGGGAATCTTTCCAATCCAGGGATTGAATCCACATCTCTTAAGTCTCCTGCATTGGCAGGCAGATTCTTTACCATTGTGCCACCTGGGAAGTCCCTAGCATGAAGCATAGCATATATCATTTAACATAAATGTTTGCAAATATATAATTACATTAGCATTCTGAAGGCTGTAATAAGCTTATCTGATGCATTTTTCACAATTTAAAATATAGCTTAAAAGATAAGACTCATTTTTGGAAAAAAAAAATGTAGTTCAAGAGATGGAATAAACTATGCATTCAAGTAATTATAAAAGTCAGATTTTTTTTTTTTTCCTGGTAGTAAAATCCCATTATTTATTGGTTGTCACATATTAATATCATCCTATACTGACCACACAGTTTTAAGTAAAATTACACATGCTTAATGTTGCCTTTATGTATTTATGACAATTACAGGGAGTGATGCATTACCTAGCCTGTGTCATGGCCCATCTTGATTGGGGAAAAGGCCTCATTTAAATTATAGTCAATATAATTTAAATTAATCACTTTTTAGGAGTCATTATTTATTCAGCTTTAATAACTTACTCAAGAACATTGTAATAATTTAAGTAGCAAAGTATATGGAAAAATATCAAATAATCCCATGGTTCTCACTTCTAGTTACTTAATATTTAGGTGAGTCCAAGCAGATGTATTTTTAAATTTAAATAAATATTACCCAATTACTTTCTTTTGAAAGTTGAAGGGATTGCCTAGAGATCTGAGATTCTGCAAATGCAAATAGAAGGCCTAAAATCATGGGAATTTAAGTAATAAAATAAATGGGACTTGAATAGATTCCAACAGACAAACAGTGAGTTTCCTGAAAAGTATCACGTAAGTTGATTGGGGCCCCTTTACCACTCACATAGCTGCTATTAGCAGACTGGATGCATGGAAGAATAAAAAGGCAGAAGGTGAATTTTAAAGATAAAGATGACTATTGGTATATCTCTTTCCCAGTTTGAAACAAGCACAAGTTTGTTGGGCAGTAACTGTGACCAAGTGCTCAGGCTTCCCCAGTTGTGCAGTATAAAGAATCCATCTGCCAATGCAGGTGATGCAAAAGATGCAGTTGTGATTCCCGAGTCAAGAAGATCCCCTGGCAAAGGAAGTGGCAACACAGTATTCTTTCCTGGAAGTCTGGCCAGCTACAGTCCATGGGGTCACAAAGAGTCAGACATGACTAAGCAACTGAGAACACACAAAAACAGCTGATTTCACCACACACATGCCAGACTGAAAGTTATCAAACATCTGATAAACAACAAAAATGGTGGTCTCACATTGTCATCCTTACCTCCTTGAAGATTAGTAGTTTAAACCTCTGTATTTTATTTCCACATTAATCATTTGAAAAGTTCCTCTTTCTGACATGCTTATTTCATACCCTTTGCCATTTTTTTCATTCTAATATCTGCCTTTTTCTTTTAAATATGGAAGGGTATTCAGAAATATTAGACCTTTAATAGCCATTTATGCTGCAGATGTCTTCTTTTGTGAAGAATAATATAAGCATATTTATATAGTCAAAATAAAACTGAAACATATGCAATATGGGTATACTAGGACATTGTATCCTGGTATAACTTGTTTTTTCCTTCTAAACCATGGCATTGTTCTTCACACATCAACAAATACATCATTCTCCTTCCTTAAGTTTTTATCTTGTAGTGGAGATTAATTTATTTTTTTTATTTTTTTAATTTATTTTTATTAGTTGGAGGCTAATTACTTTACAATATTGTAGTGGTTTTTGCCTAAATTGACATGAATCAGCCATGGATTTACATGTGTTCCCCATCCTGATCCCCCCTCCCACCTCCCTCCCCATCTGATCCCTCTGGGTCTTCCCAGTGCACCAGCCCCGAGCACTTGTCTCATGCATCCAACCTGGGCTGGTGATCTGTTTCACCCTTGATAGTATACTTGTTTCAATGCTATTCTCTCAGAACATCCCACCCTCGCCTTCTCCCACAGAGTTCCAAAGTCTGTTCTGTACATCTGTGTCTCTTTTTCTGTTTTGCGTATTGGGTTATTGTTACCATCTTTTTAAATTCCATATATATGCATTAGTATACTGTATTGGTGTTTATCTTTCTGGCTTCCTTCACTCTGTATAATGGGCTCCAGTTTCATCCATCTCATTAGAACTGATTGAAATGAATTTTTTTTTAATGGCTGAGTAATATTCCATAGTGTATATGTACGATAGCTTCCTTATCCATTCATCTGCTGATGGGCATCTAGGTTGCTTCCATGCCCTGGCAATTATAAACAGTGCTGCGATGAACATTGGGGTGCACGTGTCTCTTTCAGATCTGGTTTCCTCGGTGTGTATGCCCAGGAGTGGGATTGCTGAGTCATATGGCAGTTCTATTTCAAAAGTCAAGTGTTATTAAACACAAGTTAAAATATATGCATGTGTAAATATAATTTATTTGTTTTAATAGATTTACTGCTTCCCTGGTGGCACACACGGTGAATCCGCCTAGAACACAGGTGACTTGGGTTCAATTCCTAGATCAGGAAGATGCCTTGGAGTTTATGGCATCCCGATCCAGTATTCTTGCCTGGAAAATCCCACGGACAGAGGAGCCTGGTGGGCTATAGTCCATGGAGTCTCAGAGAGTCAGACATGATTAAGTGACTAACACATTAACAAATATAGTTTATTTGTTTTAACAGATTTATTAAGCTATATTTTCATACCATATAGTTCATCCATTCAAGGTATACAATTTCAATGGTGTTTAGTATATTCAAAGATCTATGCAATCTTCACAACAGTCAATTTTGGCACACTTTCATCAGTACAAAAAAGAAACCCCAAACTAACTTACTAACCATCTTCACCCCACACAACACTCCATACATGCAACTTATTAAAGTGAGTTATTCCAAGTTGGATGACAAGATTCAAACATAGTCAGTTCACTGCTTACAGAATTAAATACCTAATGGAATATTACTATCTTTGTTTTGGCTTGCCACATTCAAATATGGATTCATTCTCCTTTGAGTTCTCTGACCACAGTTTTTGAACAAGAAAATTCTATGCCTAGATTTACATTTCCTGTTTTTCTGTTGCACTTTATATAACACAGAAAATTATGACTATTTTCAATGTGATTTATTTTATCTTCCTGGTCATATTCTTGTTTTCTTTTTTCTTTAACTTTAATTGGAGGATAGTTGATTTACAGCTTTGTGGTAGTTTCCGTTATAAAACAATATGAGTCAGCTATAAATATACATGCATCCCAGCCTCCAGAGACTCCCTGTAATGCTTGGTCGCTTCAGTCACGTCTGACTTTTGTGACCCCATGGACTGCAGCCCACCGGGCTCCTCTGTCCCTGCGCTTCTCCAGGCAAGAATATTAGACTTGAGATTGCCATGCCATCCTCCAGGGGATCTTCCCAATCCAGAAATTGAACCCATATCTCCAGTGTGTCCTGCATTGTAGGCAACTTCTTTACCCACTGAGCTACCTGGGAAGCCCATTAGCACACTTCAGTTCAGTTCAGTCGCTCAGTCGTGTCTGACTCTTTGTGACCCCATGGACTGCAGCACACCAGGCTTCCCTGTCCATCACCAACTCCCGGAGTTTACTCAAACCCATGTCCACTGAGTCAATGATGCCATCCAACCATCCCATCCTCTGTTGTCCCCTTCTCCTCCCGCCTTCAATCTTTCCCAGCATCAGGGTCTTTTCCAAGGAGTCAGTTCTTCACATCAAGTGGCCAAAATATTGGAGCTTCAGCTTCAGCATCAGTCCTTCCAATGAATATTCAGAACTGATTTCCTTTAGGATGGACTGGTTGGATCTCCTTGCAGTCCAAGGGACTCTCAAAAGTCTTCTCTGACACCACCGTTCAAAAGCATCAATTCTTCAGTGCTCATCTTTCTTTATAGCCCAACTCTCACATCCATACATGACCACTGGATAAAGCATAGCCTTGACTATATGGACCTTTGGTTGGCAAAGTAATGTCTCTGCTTTTTAATATGTTGTCAGGTTAGTCATAACTTTTCTTCCAAGGAGCAAGCACCTTTTGATTTCATGGCTGCAGTCACCATCTGCAGTGATTTTGGAACCCAAAAATTAAAATCTGTCACTGTTTTCATTGTTTCTCCATCTATTTGCCATGGGACTGGATGCCATGATCTTAGTTTTCTGAAGGTTGAGCTTTAAGCCAACTTTTTCCACTCTCCTCTTTCACTTTCGTCAAGAGGCTCTTTAGTTCTTCACTTTCTGCCATAAGGGTGATGTCATCTGCATCTGAGGTTATTGATATTTCTCCTGGCAATCTTGATACCAGCTTGTGCTTCCTCCAGCCCAGTATTTCTCATGATGTATATAAGTTACGTAAACAGAGTGACAATACACAACCTTTCCCAATACTCCTTCCCCAATTTGGAACCAGTCTGTTGTTCCATGTCCAGTTCTAACTGCTGCTTCTTGACCTGCATACAGATTTCTCAGGAGACAGGTCAGGTGGTCTGGTATTCCCATCTGTTTCAGAATTTTCTACAGTTTGTTGTGATCCACATAGTCAAAGGCTTTGGCATAGTCAATAAAGCAGAAGCAGATGTTTTTCTGTAACTCTCTTGTTTTTTTGATGATCAAATGGATGTTGGCAGTTTGATTTCTTGTTCCTCTGCCTTTTCTAAATCCAGCTTGAACATCTGGAAGTTCACAGTTCATGTACTGTGGAAGCCTGGCTTGGAGAATTTTGAGCATTACTTTGCTAGCATGAGAGTAGAGTACAATTGTGTGGTAGTTTCAACATTCTTTGGCATTGCCTTTCTTTGGGATTGAAATGAAAAGTGACCTTTTCCAGTCCTGTGGCCACTGCTGAGTTTTCCAAATTTGCTGGCATATTGAGTGCAGCACTTTAACAGCATCATCTTTTAGGATTTGAAATAGCTCAACCGGAATTCCATCACCTCCACTAGCTTTGTTTGCAGTCATGTTTCCTAAGGCCCACTTGACTCTTCATTCCAGGATGTCTGGCTCTAGATGAGTGATCACACCCTTGTGATTATCTGGGTCATGAAGATCTTTTATGTGTATTCTTGCTACCTCTTCTTAATATTAGAATACTAAGACCCCCTAAACCTTGTTCCCACTAGCTCATAGTACTAGAATGTGGAGAAGCAAACCTATAGATGGGCCTCCTGACCACCTACATTAGGCATGTAACTGGTCTGTTATCCACTGCACACAAGCCTCCTGAAAGCATGGATTCTCCAGGATCTAGGTCATCAGAAAGCTCTGAAATGAGCGCTCTGTTATGCAACAGCCGCACTCTAAGCTGTCTATTTACACACGACAGATGGAACTGTTACTCTCCCCGTTCATCCTACCTTCTCCTTCACATGCTAATTTCACAAGTCCGTTCTCTATGTCTGGATCTCTATTCCTAACCTTCAAATAGACTGTCAAAAAGCAAATACTGTATATTAATGCATGTATATGGAATCTAGAAAAAAACAGTACAGATGAACTTTGTTGTTTTTATTCTCCCTTTCCTCTTCCTCTTATTTCCTTCTTCTTCCTCAGGAATGTTTCATCCGTAAAAATTTGCATTCTAAAAATCTTAAGGAATCAAATATTATTACATAATTTCTATCTATTTGTGTCTAATTAAGCAAAGATAAATGTGACAAAATGGCCCTACCAAGGAGGAATCTGCTCTATGACATCTTTGGCACATAAACATTGAAGCTGTTTGTAAAAGATTCCACACAGGTAATTTTTTATGTCATAAGGAGTTGTGTCCTGCTCAGAAACAACTCTAGTAGATCCCTGTGCTGTGGTTGAAATGTGTTTTGTTAATTTTCAATGATTATTTCTTATTATTATATTATTTCTTCTTATTTCTTCTTATTCTTATATCTTCTTATTCTTATTTCTTATTATTCATATTAGAATGAACACAATAAATGTAAACCTCTTTCATATTATATTTGAATGCAATTGTCATTTCACTTTTTACATTTCTATCTCCTAACCTCTTCTGTATATTTTGTATTTCATCATGTTCTTAATAAACTTCGGCATTCAAATCCTCGGATACAGATATTTGCAAATTATCTAATGGTAGTTTTCTTTTTCCCCTGAAATCAATCATTTTCCTCATGCAACGTATTTTAGTGTGGCTAATTTGACGCCCTGATAATGTACTTTGAACTTACACCCAAGTAAGTTCTTTGGTATCTTTTAAAATATCTGAGGGAAAAAAAAAAAAAAGCAGTTCCATCAGACACCATTCCCCACAGCTGGCATATTTTTTTGGCTCAATACTCTTCACACATCCTCTCTCTGTCTCTCTCTTTCTCCTTTGCATATCCTTCACATTACAGAGGTAAGCTATTTATGTCCTTGTCCAAGAAGCTGATAAATCAGTAGAACAGGTCAGGGACCGTGCCTCATCTCTAGAGACAGACTTTAGATTAACATTAATTAATCTTCGACCATTCTAGTGCTATGAATATTCCCTCCACAGGATATTCAGCCTAAATCATTCCTTTTTAAATGAGCATAATGAATTAATTTGACTGCACTAAAAAAGTCAAATAAGCTTTATGAAAACAATATGATATACCTAATGTCATCATGCAAAGAAAATGAAGTTAATTTCATCTAAATTGGTGATACTTGTTACTAACTCTCCTAAATACTCCAAAGCCTTTACACTTTGGAAAATAGAAACAATTTTTAAATATATTTTTCTCTTTCATCATCTGTTTTCTGGAGTAAAATTATTCTCTCATCTCATCATTTCCTTTCCATATCAGTGAAGATAAACTATAAATAAGCAGTGACTTGTACCCAACTAAAAAATAACATTATAAAAGTGGGCTGTTTTTCCAACTCTTAAGCTAAATAATTATAATTAAAACTTTTAAAATAATAATTCAAAAGTCAAAATGATATATTTAATTTTTACTCTTTATTTTAACTACCACAAAGTTGTCTCAGTGCCTCATAGATTATCCCTCACCATGAACTAATTGTGCATTTTTTAATCTCTATTTCTTCATCTTACTTCTACTTCAACATTGACCTGACACTGTTGCCTTCCTTCTAATTTAAGCTCTTCCATCCTTTAGTTATTCCTGCTACTTAATCTAGCCACACAAATACACATGCTGATTACTTAAATAGAAATCACCGATACAGATTTTCCTTATATCTGTTATGTAGCTCACACATGTCCAACTCTTTGCAAACCCATGGATTGTAGCCTGCCAGACTCCTCTGTCCATGGGAATTCTCCAGGCAAGAACAAATCCTGGAGTGGGTTGCCATCCCCTCCTCTAGGGGACCTTCTCAACCCAGGGATCAAGCCCAGGTTTTCTGTATTGTATGTGTATTATTTAACAGTTGAGCTATCAAGGAAGCCCTTGCATGTTTAATTACATTGTATCCCAGAAAATTCTATTTTGGCATATTCCTATGTGGAAAGAACAATACAGTCCTCTATGGTTGGTTAATTCTTAACAAAAAAAAATTATCTTAAATAATATGACTATATAAATAACATACAAATTTCTTCCAGAAGCCCTTTAGAAAATAATTTTTATTTTTCACCTCCATTGATTTGTTTTTTTCTCATATTGCATGATTTTCTTTAAAAACTGCATTCAATTGCAACTAGAGACCCACCAATAATGTCTCTTTTCACTCTGTTCTATGATGATAAGGGTCAAAAGTTATATAATTGCATCAATTAATTAAACATTCAAGATAACAAATGTTATAGTATATGTGAAATTATAACGAATGTGTTACTAATGAGGGTCATATTAGCAAAAGTAATTCTATAATTAATTTCAAGGGAATTAATAACTATTATGGCATTATTTTAAAGTTTCATTTTTATATAATGTGAAAATGGAAATTATTAGAAGTTTTATTACATTTTATGTCAAAACGTTATACTTAGGTAAAATCAGTATTCTTTTTTTAGTTCATCTTAGTATCATTAATAATTTAAGTCATTTTTTATTTATGTGAATAAAAATGGAACACCTAATCTGTTAACATTCACAGTTAATGTAGGTGTAAATTATAAAGCATTTTCTATTTTTCCTCTAGTATCTTTTGAATTATAATTGTGGTGTTCTGCTGTGTCTGTAGATATTTTCATTTTCCTTAAATATTTTTATATGATAATTTTGAAGAAAAGAAGGTTTAGAGACAAACTAAGAATATTCATTCTTGCATTTATTCATCAATTTATTCAGCAAATAGTTCTTAAATTCATACTATTCTAAAGTGAACACAAAATAGTTTGAGAAAGCTTGTTCTTTCAGGGAGCTAATTATCTCATTTTAAAAGCATAAACTGCAAGAAATACTGTGATATCTTACCACTGTATGTCCCAATTTTAGTTTTGTTGACTAAAATTAAAATCAGCAGTCCTGATTAATGCCATTTCTCCTATTGTTCATCTGATTAGCACTCTTTTTACATTCATAGTTGTCCTGTTCAACCTAGGTAAACCAGAACTGAGCCGAGAATCAAGGAGGTCATAGCTGGCAGGCCGGATGTGCCATGCTGTGATCAGTCATTTCAGTCGTGTCTGACTCTTTGAGACTCTTTGAGACCCCTTGTAGCCCACCAGACTCCTCTGTCCATGGGATTCTCCAGGAAAGAAGACTGGAGCGGTTTGCCAGTGCCCAGCTTCAGTGGATCTTCCCAGCCCAGAGATTGCACCCATGTCTCCTGAGTCCCTTGCATTACAGGCAGATTCTTTACCACTAAGCCACCAGGGGAAACCATACTACTAAGCAAAAATGTGTCCAAAGCTCAAATTCCATGACAGTTGTTCTAAAGTGATCCTATTTGCCCAGTTATCTCCCATCCAATCAATATATGACTAGGCAAGCAGATATTATAACTTTTTACCCAAGATTCCCAGAGAGAGGAAGAATTTCCTAGTTTGACATGTCATTATGCTAACTCTTGAGCTCTCAAAAGGCAATTTATCTGAAGTCTTCTCAAATTTTAATAAGAAAAATCACTTTCGCTTATCTCTCTATCCACATCAATACTTTCTATCCCTAGTCTTCCTCATGACAGCCATCCTAACAGGTGTCAGGTAATATTTCACTGTGT